>NW_018408566.1:511944-556423 GCF_002113885.1 Mizuhopecten yessoensis
ATGTTATATTTTGAGACTGATCATAAAAACAAAATGGATTAAAAGAAGAACTAAACAGATCTTTCTCATATTGCAATGATCGATTCTATTTCTTTCACATTAAGTACTGTACTAGTAAATATGTGAAATGACAAACTCACTTTGAAGGTTGGCTTTCATACACATCAGTATTAAGTTTAGATCAAAAGTTACCTCAAGGTGCATTTACTGTTAACATGACTCGATCAAACAGATTAGAAGAAAGAAGAGAAAAGATCGAACTGACAAAGAACTAATGAAGATGGTACAAAGGTGGGCGCCAAGATCCCCCTGGGATCTCTTGTGACAATAATAATCTGGTATGTATAATTTTCGAATATTGCATATCAAGCATATCAGCCCAGCCATTGGTCATTTTTTTACCCGAGGTCAATCAAACAGCTATCTTTTTGCCTTTAATTTTACTATGACATATTCGAGGGGTGCAGATACAGCGAAAGTAAGTATAACCCCTTGAGTATCGAGGATAATGTCATACTTGCAAAAAAACAAGGCTTGCTTGATAACCCCCAAAAAACTGTAATTATACATTTTCCGAAATTTCGTAATGTAAATGAAATACTATTGGTAACTAATCACGCTTCTGTATAACAATTTTGCCGACTATCTATAAATGTTTGTATTGGGTTCCAAAACTTTATCTCAACTTCTCACTAAAACTCTGATTACGTTTCAATTAGGGTTACTGATATTGTGAAACTGTATACTCAAGAAAATAATGTAATGTGGATTTTGAAAATCTCAAAAGAATGATCAATTTTGAGCATCATTTCCTCAAAAACATTTCTTTTAACAGAACAATAGACTTTTCAAATGTAAACGAACCATGGTAAACTGAAGCAATCTTTTTAATGTCGGCTAGTTGGTTCACTACTCTTTCAGTCAAAGAAGGCTTATTATTCGGAAAGAATCGAAGAATACGGCAAGGATAATAGACAGCTTTTTAGACTCACCAAAAACCTAATGGGACAGAAAGGGGAAATTATCCTACTAAGCTGTAATTCTGAAAAAGACTTGGCAAGCAAGTTCAGTGATTACTTTCTGAATAAAATCAGCCCAATAAGGAAAAATAATGCCGAAGTGAACACCTCTGCTGACATTGGCATCTCTATCATGACTGCTGACATTGCATTTGATGGGGAACCATTGGCAAAGCTCTCACCAACAACCCAGGACGAGTTGCGCAACATTATCATGACCTCGCAATCAAGGTCCTGTGAGCTTGATACACTGCCTACAGACCTATTAAAGCAATGTCTTGAAGCACTGCTTCCTTTGATTACCTCAATCATGAACAAATCATTGGCTGAGTCAAAGGTTCCGCTATGTTTCAAGAAGGCAAATGTCGGACCATTGTTAAAGAAGCCTGGAATCGACAAGGAGGAGTTGAAAAACTACAGCCCAGTTTCAAATCTGTCTTTTCTGTCTAAGTTCTTGGAGAAGGCTGTGTCCCGACGTTTAGAGGTTCATCTCCATGCAAACAGTCTCCACGACAACATGCAATCGGCCTACCGCATGAGACACTCTACTGAGACGGCCCTCCTACGTGTACATAATGATATAGCTTCTGCATTGGATAACAAGTGCAGAGCGGTGCTTGTCATGCTGGACTTGTCAGCTGCATTTGACGTCATCGACCATGGCATACTTTATAAACGTCTGGAATACTCTTATGGAGTGACTGATACCGCACTATGCTGGATACAGTCTTACCTGAGTGAACGACGACGGTGTGTTGCCATCGGATCTTCCACCTCACATAACAAAGTACTAGATTTCGAGGTTCCTCAAGGGTCGGTGTTAGGACCACGAAAATATTCTATGTACTCCAAACCGACTGGAGAGATTTGTCGTCGCCATAGCCTTCGCTATCATTGCTATGCCAATGACACACAAATTTACATGGTCATCAAACCACAGGACAGTTGGAATACCGTCTCAGAAAGTCTGGAAGCTTGTCTGAAAGATATCAGTATCTGGATGAACGCCAATATGCTTAAGCTTAATCAGGAAAAGACGGAACTAATCGTTTTTTCCCCAAAGTGTCAGCAAACAATGGCTCTCCAGCTCAAGGTCGGTGCCAGAACTATTGAGACTGTTCCAGCTGTTAATAACCTAGGGGTATACTTTGATAGTTCACTGAACATGGAGAAACAAGTGAATGCTATTGCCAAATCCTGTTACTACCAGATCGGCTGTATTCGGCAGTTTTTAACATGCTAGATTTTGGTACATTCACTTGTTACCTCTCGGATGGATTATGGTAACGCCCTGCTCTGTGGTATATCTGACAAACTAACGAGTCGTCTGCAGAGGGTCCAGAACACTGCAGCACGGCTAGTTACGCGTACTCGAAAGAGAGAGCGCATAACACTTGTGCTTTATTCGTTGCACTGGTTACCTGTACGATACAGGTCTCAGTACAAAATTCTGGTATACACATACAAGGCACTGAATGGAACAGATCCGCAGTACCTATAGGAGCTTGTTACCCGGTATCAGCCGTCACAATCACTGCGGTCGGAGTCAGAATCTTTGTTGTGTGTCCCAAAATCTCGTACTGTGACCTACGGAAACAGATGCTTTGAGAGGGTTCCGGCCACGTTGTGGAATAGCTTACCATCTGCTATGAGAAAGTCAAATACCCTGGCCAAGTTTTAAGATCTTTGCAAAGACGTCATGTGAATGCCACCCTTTTATTTGTTCAATTATGTTCACATTGCTTGCTTAAATGTATAAAAGTGATTGTAGGCCTTTGTTTTTTTGTTTTTCTCAATTATAAACATTACTATTATCCATATGTTGTAAAGCGCTTTATAATAATTTTACAAATTATATAGGGCGCTATATAAATGTTGTATATTATTATTATATAATTTTCGTCCTCTTTTTCAAGAAAGATGAATGGCGATATAAGAATATGTCTTTAAACCATTTTGGAGCGTGTTTTGTGGGAAACACAAGTGTCAAAATAAATTGTACTGAGGATAAATTCACGAACAACGTTTGAGTTCCTGGTTTTCAGTATCTTTGTTGAGTTCCCTGCAGGATTTTCCAACACACAGCAGGCATTCCTATGGCAACAAATTGCTCCTCATCTGGCCGACTTGTTTTTAAGTGTGCTTTATTGTTGTGTTGTCACTATCCTGGTTTTCGCCACAAGGACGTGAACTTACTTTGACCTAGACTTTGGGTCTCGTTTAAGTCTTTCAATTGTTTACTGATATTTTGCTCTAGTTTTATCAATTTTTGAGTTCGAACTACGGGTTTGAATCTTTGGAATCTCGTTTTCTTTGATACACGAACCATTTTTTGACACCAGTTTCTACTTGCGTCTGTATATTATCCATATGCACGTGGCATGGAACACATCACCAAAATCTGATTCTAAGGACAGCTACTGCTAAGTATCCTACCTAAACAATCCTTATTGAGAAACGTTCTCAACTTGGTGGAGACTAATACGGAAACCAAGAAGACCAGTTTCATTCAGCGAACATATTAAATATGTTGTTTTTAAAACTACGACAGGAGTATGGTTTTATGAACGCATTAAATTGTAAGCATCTTTAGTTTTATATGACGTTGACATTTACTCGTTTTCCAGCAAAGTCAACTTTACAGTGTACACCATAATACTACGAGAACACACAAAAAGACTGAAAAAAATATCTCAATAATGGATGTGTCGCAACTTGTGGATGCCATAATGTCCTTGGTGTTTGTCACTAATTAGATATTCGGATTGATGAATCGTCTGTCAACTGACTTGAATCCCTTATCGCACATGTACATAACATTGTAGTGACTTCGGTTGAGTTCGTGATCTTTCTTGTATAGCTATGTAAGACTGTTACTCCAAATACCGGCGTTTTATGTCACGTAGTCAGATTCTGTTTCGATCCTTACATAATTTATCGCCATATGGAATATTTGTATAAACACCCGTGTCTTTGCACAATTCTAATACGATTCGTTTGAAACGCTTGTTTTGATTGGATACGGACCATGTTCTAATCTACGATAGAATCGTGAAGCCATCCGGATAACCAGGAAGAGGAATCCCTTGGTCACGACCTCCTCCATCCACGGTCAAGAAATTAGAGACAGTCCCGTCGGCCAAGTCTTTAGGAATCCACCTCCAAAATAACCTCTCTTGGAACAAACACATCTAAGCTGCCGGCAAGAAAGCCACTTCCACCAACGCGTTCGTGCAGAGGACACTGAAGAAATGCCCAGCTGATTTGAAGGCGGCCTGCTACACCACCTTGGTACGCCCTATCATCGAGTATGGATCTGTCATCTAGAGTCCACATACTCATTCCAACATCAGCAAGCTAGAACAGGTCCAGCGGAAGGTAGCTAGGTATGTTTAGGGCGATTTCAGCAAATACAGCAGTGTCACAACCATGCTGCAGACACTCGGCTGGCACACCCTGCAGGAACGGAGAATTCATACCCAACAGGTGATGCTGTATAAAATCGCCCACGGCCTTATCGACATCCTCCCAGAACCATACCTTCTGCCTGCATCAACAACAGCAAGGACCAGACACGACAACCGGTACGTCCAACCTACATCAAGAACACAGACGTACCAACATTCATTTTTTCCATCGGCAGTGAGGACGTGGAATCAACTACCATCGTCAGTTGTGACAGCACCATGTGCTGATGCCTTCCGCCACAGCATCAGCAAGATCCCACTGACATCCACCCTCAACTAGACAGAAGATGACAGATCTGTTTTTAATTCGGTTAAATTGTTTATTGGCTATCGTGGATAGTTTTTACCTCCCGCTAGGCGCAAATTGTGCTACAATATTCTTATAAATGATGCACATGATTGTGAAGAAGAAGAAGAAGAATAATCATGATTCTCCGTTTGGTCAGTCCGCTGCAGAATGACACGTCGCCAGTTCAGGTCACAGAGTACTTTACTACGTACTTTTGCACAAGAAAATACAATGTTTCTAAACATAGCAGCGTAGTTTATTTGTTAAGGTGTTTTAGAATAGGGATAGTACGTTGTTTTTCGTGTCTATACATGGCGGCCAATTAGGAGTCACTGGATACGATTACGATTTCTTTATTTAAACGATGAATCCAAACTGAAAAATCATACGAACATCGAGTACGAAATCAGGTACATCTATTCTTTTGGGAAAATCTTCAATGTTTTGCACTTACATCCTAATAAATCAGCGATCGTGCAATTTGTTGGAGGGTCGCAGATGGGTGTGTCACTTCTCCCCAGTAACTGGTGGATCGGGGTATCAAGTCAATCATATTTATTATTTTTCCTTTCTCCGATACATCATCTTTAAACCTGTTCTGGTATACTTAACTTTGACCTTTTCCCGCAGATATAGGAAATTTTCAAAGCATCCTTTGTCATCATGAAAATTAACATAACAAAAGACGATGTTGTCGTTTTTCCACTTTCCGTTTGGCAAATATTAACGTTAATTATAACCTCATCGTTTCTCAACGATAACAAAAAAAATCGTTCATACGCCATTGTCAAAGTTGTGCTAATGTAGTGGCATGTAAAAAAGTCTTTCTTGTTTCAGATTGTGTCATAAATAGCGTCATAAAGTTTTTTTGATTAAAATATAAATTTTCATTGGGGCCTGTCCAGGGGTATTATTGGACAAGCCATTAATGTTGGAGGCACAGCACTCTTTGGAAAGTAGTTTTTGCACTGGTTATAACTTGGAAAACCACATGTGTGCATCTCACAATGGCTGATACATTACAAATAAAATAGAAAAAATAAATATAAAAGTGTATTTTCTGTAGATTAATCAGGGATAGACACTAACCTTTTTTGCTTGGTAGTCTACAGGACTAGTTGAATATATTATTTACTAGTATGTTGTCAATGTAACTAGTCTCAAGATTTGCTGATAAGGATAAGGAACATCTACAGCACGAAACATCAAAAGAGGACATATAACTACTGCCATAAAAATATCGTTAAGTTTTAGGAAAATTTTGACAATTATCATGAAATATATATTATTTTAAGCAGTTTTCTAAATTTTATATTAGGGTTTCTTAACATAATTAAAAGATATGATTCGGCCATGGCAGATAGGGGGTTATATTCGATAAGAGTTGGCACTATTTGGGGCAGAACTGTTTATTCTTCTAGGGCGTAAGAGAGCTTCTCAAATGACAAGAGCTGAAGTGAATCAAATATGAGGTACCTCTTACTCTTGTGCACTACTTAGATGATATTGTAAAAGTGGTTGCTGGAATTTGTAATATGCATCCATCTCTACCGAAGTATGAGTAAATAGTAATTTTATCAGCAGCACCAGAACCTGTTCCTCGATATATCCCACTATTGCTTTTTCAGGATCATCCAAACTTTCAATGTTTACAAATTAATGTTGTGTTTAAATCAGTCACTAGTTCACCTGCCCTAGCACTGTGTTGTAAAATACAATCAAGTTTTCATAAGATCCACAAAGCTTCAACTCTTCTTTAACAAAAGTACCAAGTATTTTTAGGGCTGTAATAATATTTTGATATGTGTATCTCTGTATCAGTATCACACTATTTTGTTTAGAGAACATGTATCCAGTGATACATATGTGTATTATATTTAATAATTTGTAATTCAAAGTGCAAAATTTAGAACACGAACTATTAGTGACATTCTCAGGGTCTATATGTACACTGACACTGCTAGGATCAAATTACAATGTACTGCAAATATTCCTAAGGATCCCCAATAATTAAATATAGTGTGATACACTTTTCAGTCATACAACTGTGCGTGGTGTCTGGTCAATCGTGTCAATAGTACGGTTGATTTGATAATAGTAGAATATGACCAGCACAGAGACCTGGTTCTCCGGATGATTGATCAGGCAAATGGGAACTGAACAGGTCTTTATTAATATTTTAGCCATAAAAAGGAAATATTTACAATTATCTTAATACCGTATCCGTCTCTCCCAATACTCTAGCTGAACCTTATTTAGTTATTGGTAATACTTGGACATGAAATTGTGCAAATATGGTGGAAACGTAGATCACAATTTATCAGAGCTCTAATTGAATATAAATTAAGCAAGAATATAATAATATATATTAGATATACATGCAATATAATGTGAAAGTCAAACCAACTGTACATTTTCGACTTGCATAAAAACATCTAATCTCATACATTTTAGGCCAAAACAAGGCTATTATATTTTGCCTAACTTGCAAATTCTGTACTTTAAACTTTCAAACTCTGCCAATAACACTGCACTTTAGACATGTCCATTTACTAATCTGTGATGATGCACGCTTGTTCATCTGTACACATGCAAAATGATAGTAAAGATGACAATTATTACATCCAATGCTTTGATTCCCGTTTTTCTGTATGCTGTGTCCTTCCTTGATTAGATGCTTATAATAACATACAGGGCAGACATGTTAGCAGGGTCATGATCAATGTCCATTGCCTCTGACATGACAGGAAGATCTGTGTTTTTCATTTTGAATTTTCAACGGCCTTGAAAAAGGTTCAGGCACTACAAACTTCACATAAAACAATTTCAAGCTGTCAAGTATTTGCAAATGGTAGGATCTGTCAAATAAAATCCTTTCAATGTATGTGTTTGCCATTACATGTGTATACAATGTGTACATATAAACGTCACAACACTTTCTCCCGGTGATGGCAAGCTGCCCTTGGATTTGACAATACTATGAATGTTTCTTTTTCAAAAATAGACCGGAAGCTTACAAGAGCAGAGCCTTGAACACTTAGCACATTTTGAAACAAGGAGACATTTTTTTTCTACAACACCATCCCCACAGCACTCCTAAATAAGAGCGATTCTGGTCAAGGAATATGCCACATTCAGAAATGGACACTTTACTATGAAAAGACTCAGATATTTCTTTCTTGTAGGATTGTTTGGCCTCTGGTTCGATGTTAGATGTTAACCTGTCCTGACGAATGTCATGCCAAAGCGGATTCTCACCCTGTCCATTTAATTTGTTGCCAATGAAATTGCCTGACATTCCTCTTCAAATGATAACTTATAAGAGCATGTACAATATACTAAGACTGAGGCCAAGTTCAAGTTTGACTGAAAACTGCTTTTGTTTATTGAGTCATCACATTCATATCTAATGCCCTAGTCTAAGGGAGTTAATCGATATATTTTTAAACCATAAAACTGTTTCCTTGATATTTGAATGTGCCCAGTCTGTTACACATTCTTGACAAGAGTGTTATGTACAGGACAATATTTATAAGCAGTGCTTTATATTTTTATATTATTTATCACTAATTGAAATAGTTCTCATAGCTAACTAATATATTTTTAGACAATTTATATATTTGTATTGTCCATATAAGGGTATGACTCGCTATTTAGCATTTAGTTTGCATTCAAAAAGATAAATAGAATGTTAACTAATGCTTTCATTTAAACATTACACAATCACTTACAGGTATCAACAGTTGTCTTGGTTTCATAGCCGATTTTACTGCTCCATTTTCCTTGCAACAGCAAACCCATTTTTGTCTGTTTACAAGGAAATTAATGAAACAGATCCCAGTTTCTCCTCGACGCACCCAGTGTGTAATAACAATGGGTCCGGTATGTCCATCGTCTACATGTAACAAATTAAAGTAATCTTCCTGATTTTGTTTTTAAAATAGTGTATTGTATTATTGTATTGTATTGTATGGAAGTTCGTGGAAATTCGTATCTGAATGTTTTGGCGCTGCCATGTTGTTTATATATCCGTTGCCCCAGCGAGTACAGTTAAATTCCCTCCTATTTGAAGAGTTCCACTGGTTGCGATATCCTCTATTGTGTTTCAACCCATACATGAACATCTTCATATAGTGAAAACCATCCTCATGTTTTATTACTTGTTTATTTAGATAAAAAGTAATATACATTCTGAGTCAAAAAAATATATCACATAAATTATGATACTAACAGGCATGAAACTTCGTTCAGAGATTATCATACTATGACGTCACAAGCATGTCACACTCCATCAGCCGTCATCGGTTATTTTCGGAAGGATGGAAAATAACCGGAAAATCGTTGAACTTTTATCTCTTTGTCGATGCTTTTATTTCAGTTTTTGCCACAGGCACAAAAAGTAAAAATGCGGATATTTTCTGAAGATCCTTCATCAACCAGGTTCTGTTAATATTTCTACCGGGAGATATCTTCAAAAAGAGCCGCATTAAACCAATAGGTCAACGTGTACATCTATTTTTCATCGTCTAAAATTTCATCAGCCTTTGGTTTCCATTTGTTGAGAATATGAACGAAATAATTAACGTTTTTTGAATGTCTGGTTATAGTCTTTACATAATTTATGTATGCATCACCCCTCATAAAAGAGACAATGGATAATTCATTTATGTCGAAATCAACAATAATTGTCCAGACAACCAACCCGAGTTCAACGCCCTTTTTCAGCAACGTATTACTTTTTTCTCAACGCTTGCCGATTTATAACTAGTTACAGACAGAAACTGTTTAAATTTATTTGGCATCATAACCTGTCAAACCTCGGTGACAGTTACAAAATTTGAAATTCATTCCGGTGTTTCAGTTTTTATCGTGGACATGCTTTCCGCTCGGTACAAACGCTCAGACGACCTGACGTTTGCTTATCAAATTTATTACGGAGGCCATTTTTGAAAAAAGACTAATCAGCTAAAAAAGGCGGTCCGGAATTCTTCTACCATTCCAGTTGTTCGGTCTGGATCAGACAGTTTGTTGATTAGTTACTCCCATAACCTACAAAATGGCGTCGCTAAGGTGGGACAATTTGAACAAGGGACTCTGCTGACTGAATAAAACAGTTATTGTTGATAATTAGGGCGGTTTGGGATGAATAAATAGTCCATTTATTGATATATGTGAGGTACTGTATGTGTTGTGTTATACCAGTGTTTGTTGTTAAAATGTATATAATACACGAAGTCAATACGTTAAAAATCTGACAACATGATAATAAACGATAGTTGACATTTTTGTGTGAAATAAGGTATTTTTATGGGGCCCAAATAACGTTCTTTCCCGACAAAACACCATTTCGTGGGTACGACAATTCGTGAATTACGAGATCCCGCTCAAACGGAGAATTGCTTGATTTCAAACTTGTAGAAACTTCGTTGACCTATAAATTCGGGAATGAAGGTTACCCACGAAATCAACGAACTTAAAACCCCTCATAATTTAGTGATTTCACAGTAGTTACGTATACTCGACTGAAGGTAGACTTTTTATATTCCACAGAAACATGTTCACTTCGAAAAAATACCTGTTGTACACCGAGGTACTACAGTCTGTGCTGGCTTAGTATCACATTCACAATATGTGAATACAGTGAATATCGCTTTCTTCCGATACTTATATCTGTTTTCAGAGTACACACGATGAAGATTGTGTACTGGACCGTCATCCCTCGTGGGACAACATCGTGATAGGGGCTGGATTTTCCGGTTCGTCCCCAGTACGTCGTGTCAACAGCAAAAGTCATGAACACGACATTTTGTTTAAAACTGATATTTCGATTGAAAATTATGACACACAGACTGGTCTGTGTATTCGATCTTGTGTACCAGAAAGAGTATATTATGTAAACGGATTTGTAGAACCAGACCAATACTGTGATGCAAGTTAAGTTTTGTTTTGTTTCATTGGGACCATTTATCTGGTGGCGAGTATTGTCTACCAATTGTACATGTACAGACACAACTTACGAAAGTATAAGGACAGCACCATGTGTTGACATAATGATTCGATGAAATAATTAAACAGTGCATGTCAATAACTTTCCCATTTATGAACTGATAATCATATGAAAAACATACATGAGAATGGTAAAAGTTTAAATAACAAATAGAAATGTTTGTATAAAATGTGGTGCACTGATTGATTGTGTATGATTTTCAACTCAAGTACCCTTTCCAAGTTGTTCCAGGATTTTAAATTCTGCTGTGGTGACACATGTTCTTAACCTTTACGTTTTGCCACTTTTACTGTATCAATATAAAGGATGTGTGTTGTTCTAAGTATTAGCTATGTTTGTAACTTCACAACTATCTGTTTTAGGTCATGGCTTCAAGCTTGCTCCTGACGTTGGGGAAATTCTAGCAAAGATGGCAACTGGACAGGCTCCCGAAGAGGACGTTTCTTACTTCCGGTTAAACCGTTTTAGAAAAAAATCACAATTATAACGCAAACAAGATGTCATCCAACAGCATGTTAGCAATATCATGAAAGAGAAACAGATTGCAAAAGAATGCACGTTATGTGAATAAGTAAATAGACAAATATTATAAACGTTATAACTATTGTTAATTAGTGTAGGATTATATCATATGTTTGTTCCTATCATTGATTTAACGAGAACTGTATTGTTATAAGTATAGCTTCATACTCATTTTCAAGTATAACCTTTGTAACATCAAGGATAATTTATTCCTTCATGACCACTCTTCTATCCATTGTATGGCCGCCAAATCACACAACGAGAACAAGTAAGTACGCAGCTACTTCAATTACACTTTTAAAATATAAATATTTCAAATTTTCTAGGAGGCACGGTAGTCTAATGGTAGGACGCCGGGCTCGTGACCGAAGGTTTGTGGCTTCACGTGACGTCACGGCTCTGTGTTTTATCTTTGAGCAAGGTTCTTTACTCTGCTTGTTCCAATCTACTCATCTGTAAATGAGTACGTGCTAGCTGTGTGCGCCGATATAGGAGTATCGGCTGTATGGTCCCTAGGGAATGGGAAACTATATTGGCTGGTTGCAAAGACCCTATAACCACGGATAATAATTTGTTTACCGCTTTGAGACGGCCTACGAACTAGGTTGTGATAAAGCGGTATATACTTTATTTAAGACCTCGAATAATTATTCATTATTATTATCAAAATGTAACCATATTCCTACTATCTCCAAATGAAATTTGAGTAACCAAAATAAAATAAGATAATGTGTTTGTCTGATGATACTTTGTCACGTTCCGTTAAAGTGAATTCTACGATCTTCTTTATATAACAAAGAAAGTGAAACCACCAACTCATTACTGACAGGTATTGTCGTGAATGTATGCGCTGATTTAAATAGTGTATCCACCTCCACAGTCAATCAGTCGACTATTTTTGTTTTTTTAACGAGCTTATCATTGATGACATCATTATCTTTGATATCTTTTTCACTTCCTTGAAGTCAGTTGTAATTCAAAACCTTATCTTATTTATGATAAAGACGGCTGCAATTTTACTTATACGTATTATTGGTTTTGTATGTAAAATTTTAACTTTCATTCTACATGTATCATATGTGCAACTTTGTTATTAATGTATGTTTGTATTCATTTTGTTGTTAAAAATGTTATTGATTTTGGTAACAGGTTCGTGGTCATCCAACCGCGTTAACGGTTGACCTGCTAACCGTAGACAACCTTAATTTAAATTGACCATTTGAACACTTAGAGAACTTGTTTTAACATTTAAAAGTACTTGATTTAACCTATACATTATTGCTTAATAATATGGAACCTGCTATTTATACTACGTCATTCCTTTCTAATCAACTGTAAATCAAGACTATTTACACAGACAAAATTACTTAATATCACTTTCACCTGAAATTGACCTGAAATTACCATCAAACTTTTCATGTAAAATTCAGGTCAATTTCATGTGAAATATTTGAACTGAAATTGATTTTGTTTTTGCTTTTTTCCTGTAAAATTGACCTGAAACTTTGACCTGAAATTCACCTGACTTTGACCTGAAATTTACTTCAGGAACTGTGTAGTATTCGAACCTTTTCCGATGCTTTTGGTTTAAGTCAAGATGCTTATTTCGCTGACGAAAAATAACAAATATTTAATATATGTAGTGCATGGGATTTAAGTGAATATTATTGCTATATTAAGGAAACTGACGACATTTATGTAGCGAATTGAACTTGTTTGTTCCCAAATAAAGACGATAGTTATGTCGTTTTCTGCTGAAAATTCAAAGACTTTACGTTGATATATACAAGTCTTTAAAAGAGGTAAATGCATATCTTCTAAATGTGTCCTTGTAACCAACGTTTGATACATGTAATACAGGCCTTTTTTTTTTTTTTTTTTTTTTTTTTTTTTTTTTTTTATCTCAAAGGACTTATTTATGGATAATATTCGGTGTTTATATTTGACTAATAAGGTGATCTGAGATTGTGCTCCAAATAAATGTTAAATAGAGAAAATTGATTTTATTTATATCGGTAAAATCTTATACTTTCTGTTTTGAAATCCCTGCTAATATTTAGATAGGATGGGTGTAACATCTGGTGCAGGAAATCATGAAAAATACATAGGCCTAGTTCAACTAGGAGACGGAACGTAAGTAAAACAGATTGAACAGGTGGAAGGACTATATGCTCAGTATTATATTTATAATGAAAGAGTGAAATATGGATCAAAACGATTTGAAATCAAAGGAAAAACTGTTTATATGTATAATATTTATACTACCTAGATATGCATGCTATAATATATTTATATATTAACACAATGATAATCTGGATGTAAAATATGCATTTCGCTCTCGCTACTTTGCGTGCAACATTTCACTGCCGTTATTTATAGTCGGGACTTTCGGGCAATACACTGTGTTACTTGTATATTTGTCTTTATACATTCAAATGTAGGATCGTAAGCTTATTATTCAAAACAAAGACTGGGACTGTTCAATGTTTGAAGTGTTTCAAGACTTCTTTCTCAGTGGTAAGTATATTTCAGCAGTTTTCGTTATTCTAGCTAGACTTATCTTCTTTGTCACATAAACATCTAAAGTTCCATTTCTAGTTTATAATATACTGAAAGGAAAAAGGAAAGGCAGAGTAAACATTTGAGATGATTTAATTTAATGTTTTTGAATGCTATTAACATTCAATATTTTTATACAAGCATAAACAAATTATCTACAATAAATAAATTACCAAAATTTCATTAGATTTGACCGGTAATTCATAAGTAATTGAAGCACATTTGACTCAAACAACGCAGTCCTTAGTTGGTCGTAAGTAGCATTCCAACGCCCCCTTTCCTTCCTGTCAAGTTCCTCACAAAAATGTTCGATTGGGGACAAATCTGGACTGTACGGCGGCCATTCGAGTGGGTTGATTTTATGGTTTGCGAGAAAGTCTTCACAAACTCTGGCATCATGAGGCCGGGCATTATTGTTCTGGTGATGCTGTTGCACAAATGGAACTGCAACCGGGCGGAGGATTTTATCCCCATATCTTACGGCGGTTAAATTCTCGGCTGTCACAATAAACGGTGACTTTACTCAGTGAGCTATCCTTCCCGAAATCATAACCGAGTCACCCCCAAACCTATCCCTCTCAAGAACGCAAGCGTCGGCGAAGCGTCCCCAACGACCTACGTCGGCCGTCCGGACGAAAAATAGTGAACTTGGACTTATCTGTAAAAAAGACCCGTCTCCCTTACCTCGTTTGAAATCGATGGGAGCAAGTGCCGCCAACCAAGTCATACGACGGGCGCGACGTGGACGACTGAGGAGCAGACCAGCGTAGGGACAACGAGGTCGCAGATCAACCCCGTGCAATAGGTTTCTTACAGTTTTCGGGTGAATGTGGTGATTATGATTGCCTTCTGTATTAATAGCGGTTTCAGTGGCAGTTACGAGACGATTACGCAGTTGGGCAAGACGACTAAACCCTGTCCTGACGTTACGTCAATCCGCGCGCACGTCCCGATCGCGGTCGGCAACCCTACCTGTGTCTCTCAATCGACGGACAGGACGGTCTATGACCGAAACATTCACGACCGGACTGCATAACAACCTGTTGTTGTATTTGAACTTGCATTGGAAATACAATAGCCTGACCCCTCTGAACCGCCGTCAGCCGCATCATGATTGCAAGAGATTCAAATTAACAGTAAAAAGCTGAAAACGGTGTATATCCATGTACCTCGAGGGTATAAAGTGGTATGACAAGATGTGTTGAGCAACTTGGCATCATTATTCTGCACGTGTTTTATTTATATTTTAACACTTTCACTACGTGCCATGGTACATTACACGGTTGAGTAACTTTAGACACTGGTACGAGTGCGAAGTGACAGAGATACTCGTCTGACCTGTTTTTCATTATTTTAGGCCAAGCAAATAAATAATTGTTGCATATTTTGTTTCCCCGACGTGTCTTGATCCTTTCATTATATGATTACCTAATTTATGCTTTACAAATTTTTACAACATGTTGCCTCATTGACATCTTAAAAAGAAGATGAATTAGGATTGCTTTTGTACTTTGTCCATCATAGATATTCGTTATAAAATGTTCATGAAAATAATCTTAATTACAACAAAGTGATTTAGATAAGAGTTATATAGCAACAACTTAAAATCAATGTTGTATTCTAATTTCCTAAACTATTTTTGCAACTTCAATTATTTGGGAGCTTTTACTGGTGATGTATAATGTTGGTGAATTGTGTAGATTGATTGGCCTTGACCTTATTAAATATAATGGCATGCGTGTACAGCTGTGTGGTACCTATCCAAATTATTGATGTATTTCTATCTACGTTCTACATCGATCGATAAACGTCAGTTCATATGACCAGAACTAAATTAAGTCTCTTGACCATGCCAGCTGCGAATTCATACAATTACATTAAGGTTACTTAGATATTTCAAACTCTAGGACATAAATGACGACATTTACACACGATCACGCCCCAAGCAGTGACATCCCAGATTCGCCTGCTTATTAACATTACAGGAGACATCAATTCTCTACTCTAGATCCCATGTTTCAGTACGAGGTTCTACTCTGTATTCATGTGTCCTCTTGACTCATAAACTATTTAGGTGTCTACTTGGAAACTTCAAACCACTTTGAAGATAGCAGTGATATCGACAGAGCGGAATATTTAATACAGGTGTCTTCTTTAATATAGTATAACTTGTAACATTAAATCGCAAAATAATCAAGCCGAGTCTCATACAAACTCCCTATAAAAACCTGGAATACTGCACAGTCCTCTCCTCAGGACAGTTTATTGTCTACTATTGTTGAAGACAAGTATATTATGTCTTAGAAGGTACACTCTTTAATGATACAGTTTTCCACGTCAGTGCATACACGATTAATTATTTCTTTGAACTCCTATTGATACTATTGCTAATCAATTGAACTAATTGTCACTCAACAACTTATGAATCTTGGATAACAAATTTGACAGAGCAAAACAAGTGTAAATTGTTCTTGATATTCGCTGTTCGTAGAGAGTTGTTCCCGATATTTTGTGTGATACTCACTTTAAAGACTTAAAGAAAGGAAACATTAACATCACGTTCGTCGATGTAGAAAACAAATCAAGACTATAACGCTTTTTTTGTTTTATATATCAAGGACTCATCAGTGAATCTTCAGGTCGAAATGGTGCAAATACATATCGAATGTGTTCCGAAGAATGTGGTATTATACAACTTAAGAGAAGGATGCCTTTAACACCATGGTTGGCGTCAATTAAAATTTTATACTTAAACTATTGTTCCATGTAAATCGTGCCTTAATGATTCCAGCAACAGGCTACGACACAGACACGTCACGAATCATGAATAGAATGTGCTCCGAAGAATGTGGTATTATACAATTTAAGAGAAGGATGCCTTTAAAACCCATTGTTGGCGTCAATTAAAATTTTATGCTTAAACTATTGGCCCATGTAAACCGTGCCGTAATGATTCCAGCAACAGGCTACGACAGACAGGTCACGAATCAGGAATATAATGTGTTCCGAAGAATGTGGTATTATACAATTTAAGAGAAGGATGCCTTTAAAAACCCATTATTGGCGTCAATTAAAATTTTATACTTAAACTATTGTTCCATGTAAATTGTGCCTTAAGGATTCCAGCAACAGGCTGCGACACAGACTGTTGCAGATGAACGAATTGACACACCTGTTGGGTATGACGATACTTATCTTGATTACTAGTTTATATTTGTAATTATAATATACAACGAAACTTATAAGAAAACTCATACACATACCATTGTCAATTCCTGCTTAGTCGTAATGACACTTGTTTAACGTAGGTTCAAACATTATGATTTCATTGAGAAATGCATCCTTGTCATTACAGGATAGTCAGACAGACACTGCAAATATATTGTCATATCATTGAGTTAGTGAGTAATATATACAAGCGTAAATTGGCATAGCTATTATACACTATCGGTCTAGATCTTTAGACGGCTTGTTATAACATGTTCGTATACAGTATATTTTAAGTGGATACCTACGATGGCCGATAGCAGCCGACACAAAACAACTACAATATAAGACATTTGTGTACATGTACACTTTTTAAAAACTGTACATGTACACAATACAACTACAAGTGCTATTAACATTCCTTAACGGTTCGGGTCAACTTGATATTGTGTAGAAACCAAAATGGAGAAAGTAGTGATTACATCAATTCAGAAAGTCTTTTTCTTGCAAAACACAGTTTTATAAGCAAAAATATTTTAGTTCGCTCACAGGTAATACAGACGCCGATTGGTGCATACATCATGCAGAAAACCACTCGTGTGTAACCATCGGAATGCACTGTGCACACTAGATTATTACAACGGTAGTGTGAGACATTTACTTATATTGGCTCACTCCGTTGCAAACCAACCGTAAACAGAGTCGACCCGATCCATATCATGGCGGAGGGTTTTATGTCCTGGACGTGGTGAGGGCCGATGTAGTCAGGTCCGTCTTCAACGCCCGTAGGACGGCTCAGTTGACATTTTTATCTAAACAGGTAATTACAACAAATCGTCGTAAACTTCCACTTTTATTGTTACAAGTTCTTTTCCTTTAGGATAGATCCTACATAACAGTGACTTGTAGCTACGTATTGTGGGTTACAGTTCCCACTACACCACAGTCGGGGAACTCACTACGGACAGAACAGGAGTAACCAGGATGACTTAAGCCGCTAATAATGAGGACGGATGCATGTGATGACAAGTATGTATCGGATAGAGACGGTATTATTTTCATTTCAACAAATTTTATTGACAAAGATGATACAAGTCAATTGGATGGAACGGATTGGACGGTATTATTAAATGAGATGATAACTTTCCTTTCTCATTCGGAGCACCTTGGGCATTATTGTTATTGCATGTATCATTCCTAAGATCAATATATATATATATAATCCAACCTTCAAAATTAACAACATACTTCCCCCCTAAAGCGAAATGTACGGAATGTTACATGTTTTATCTATTATATGTGATGTTTTGCTTCCATAGTTCTACAGTATCGATACAATAAAATGTATTGTTTGGTTTGTTTTTGTATTACATGACCAAGTCAGTACATAATGTATCAATAATGATATAATTATTGGAAAGTCCTTTTTACTAGGCGAACAAGGGTTATTGGCCTTAACCGAGATAGGAACTCGTTCAAAACACCCAGGTTATTAACATTTTAATAGTATTTTAAAGCAAATATATATTTCAGACACAAAACATTTACGATAAGTAGTTCATATTTTAAATCTTCGGTTCAACGCAAACTAGTGTATATGACACATTGTGTTTATTACTTGGACCAGATGATATAGAACATATAGATGATATAGATGACATATGAAACACAAGTTAAGAGTGAAGACAGTTTCATGATTCGTGACCTGTCCGGGCCTTAGTTGCGATTTAGGTCGATATATGCTATACGACAAAGCTTTTGTAAAAGTGACGATGACCTTAACCATAGAGCAAGCGACCTGAAATAAACATAACAATGTGTGGTAGTTTTAAGGGGAGAACAAACACCATGACGAAAACATAAAACGTCATATCATAAGAAGGAGAGAATACGACGAGAAGGTATGTCTACTCGCTTGTAAGCTTACAATGTCGTGTTTCACTCGATAGGTAGTATCAAATATCCCGTAAAGGTCAATGATTTACTGTAAGTATATATATATAAGCTTGGCATAATATGTTATCCACCAATCTAACTCCAATGAATGCGCTCCCAATATGTGGGGTCATGGGAGTGGTTTCTTGTTGGCACTTTTGATTATATCGTTTAAACCCCGCACAATTTCATTTTATTCCAAGTAGGATCGAGGAGAAAGGATCGCCATCTTCTTTATTCACCTCTCTGCCTTTCCATGTTGGTGGCGTCTCCTTTATCACCCGTGTTCATATCACCGTGGCTATCTGTACGCCATCATTAAATATTCATCAAGTTTCAGAACAACTAACCAGTCTTTGCGTCAAACGTGTAATCATTAGTATGGATGTCGAATCGATTTGACAATAATTTATTCAAGCGTGAGTTTTCATGAATGTCGATAAGCGAATATTACATTTGTACTTAACAGCTGTGTCTATATTTTTACCTAGGACATCGGTGTCGGCGTTTAAATGTGTTATAAGCATACTGAAATTAATTATAATGTATAAGGGAACTGATTGTGGTAAAAAAGTATGTTATTTAAACAGATCAAATGTAAATTATAAAAACCCTTTTTTACACAGCCAATAAGAGTTTCTATGTGACGTTTCGATGACTTTTACGGTATGTGAACACTGTCACTTTAAGCAGATGAAATTTTCTAAAAATATTTTTTCATAGTCCATGCTTACCAACTTAATGAAAATTTAGAAAGATCAAACGTGACTATAATAGTTAAGGTGACAGTGTACTGAATCAACAAACTAAATGTTAGAATAGCTTTTAGTTTTGTGTATTGATTGTTAACAATAAGAACGTAGTCCAGACTCTGTATCACTTTCTCATACCCTTTCTAAACACCTAGTCTTACTATCCTTGTAATGTTTCAAATGTCTTCATGTAAATCACTACCTTTCTGAACACCTAGTCTTATTATCCTTGTAATGTTTTAAATTTGTCTTCATGTAAATCTCTACCTTTCTGAACACCTAGTCTTACTATACTTGTAATGTTTCAAATGTCTTCATGTAAATCACTATCTTTCTGAACACCTAGTCTTACTATACTTGTAATGTTTCAAATGTCTTCATGTAAATCACTATCTTTCTGAACACATAGTCTTGCTATCCTTGTAATGTTTCAAATGTCTTGATGTAAATCACTACCTTTCTGAACACCTATTCTTATTATCCTTGTAATGTTTCAAAGGTCTTCATGTAAATCACTACCTTTCTGAGCACCCAGTCTTACAATCCTTGTAATGTTTCAAATGTCTTGATGTAAATCACTACCTTTCTGAACACCTAGTCTTATTATCCTTGTAATGTTTTAAATTTGTCTTCATGTAAATCACTTCTATTCTGAACACCTAGTCTTACTATCCTTGTCATGTTTTAAATTTGTCTTCATGTAAATAACTACTATTCTGAACACCTAGTCTTCCTATCCTTGTAATGTTTTAAATTTGTCTTCATGTAAATAACTACTATTCTGAACACCTAGTCTTACTATCCTTGTAATGTTTTAAATTTGTCTTCATGTAAATCACTTCTATTCTGAACACCTAGTCTTACTATCCTTGTAATTTTTTAAAGGTCTTCATGTAAATTAAACCTTTCTGAACACCTAGTCTTACTATCCTTGTAATGTTTCAAATGTCTTCATGTAAATCACTATCTTTCTGAACACATAGTCTTGCTATCCTTGTAATGTTTCAAATGTCTTCATGTAAATCACTATCTTTCTGAACACATAGTCTTTCTTTCCTTGTAATGTTTCAAATGTCTTCATGAAAATCACTACCTTTCTGAACACCTAGCCTTACTATCCTTGTAATGTTTCAAAGGTCTTCATGAAAATCACTACCTTTCTGAACACCTAGCCTTACTATCCTTGTAATGTTTCAAAGGTCTTCATGTAAATTACTACCTTTCTGAACACCTAGTCTTACTTTCCTTGTAATGTTTTAAATTTGTCTTCATGTAAATCACTACTATTCTGAACACCTAGTCTTTACTATCCTTGTAATTTTTTAAAGGTCTTCATGTAAATCAAACCTTTCTGAACACCTAGTCTTACTATCATTGTAATGTTTCAAAGGTCTTCATGTAAATCACTACCTTTCTGCACACCTAGTCTTACTATCCTTGTAATGTTTCAAAGGTCTTCATGTAAATTATTCCGTGCTATTAATTTGTAACCCATGGCTTCAGTGACTCTTCGGTATTCTGTTGTTTTATTTAATTACCTAATGTCTCCAGTAATTGTATAAAAACTTCGACGTGTTTTATTTCCAAACTCAAAAATATTTGCATGCTTTTTGTAGAAATTGTAAATTTGCCAATATTGGTGATAGTAGCCTTTTCTAGAACTCACACAACCAAATCATTTACTATATGTTATTACTAAGCTTTTGAGCTAATAGCTGATACTTGACGTTCAACACTAGTGACAACTGTCTAGATTCATAGAAACATACCAGAGAAAAGCTTCAAAAGGCATGTTAGCGGGTTTAATGGCATATAAGAGTGCTACTGGCGTCTGATTTTGACAATTGGAAGTTTACAAGCCAAACCAGTGAAGTGGGACGGAACTTCCCCTGACTTTTGACCCCATATTAATCCGTCATCACATATTAAGATCTACCAAAATTTTACAAGTTAGATATCTGTACATTTCGTTCAATGCAAACCATGTCAACAAGGACCCATTTTGATTACTCAGAAGGCACTGTATTTAGTCCTTTAACACATCCGGATTTTGAGAACATCACTTGAGGAAAGGAATCATATCAGTAAAATCCTGATCTTGTTCTTTTTGGGTAATCCAGTTTCATAAATACAAGGGAGTAAAATAAAGTAATAAATTATCATTAAAACGCAAACCAATAACTGAGTTTACGAATGAAAAACACCCGCTGCATACATACAGTCGATTTTTTTTTTTTTAAAACAAGATCACAAAACGCTCTAAAATCTTGAACAGATGACACATTTCAAAGCTGGTAAAACTATTGGCCATTTAAAACAGTTATTGATATACCGTGTCTCATTGTAAACACCCAAACTAATAAGATTTAAACAATCATCACAGCAACGACAGGGAAAATGATGACTGGTTTCTACCTAAGGACAAGCTGGTGCCGGGAATTGGCTGTCGGATATATTTAACGTAAGGTATTGTAGTAGCTCCTTTGAAATGAGACATTAAGTTGTGGGGAAAAACGACAAAACACGAAAGCGTCAACAAAACTGTAGAAAAAACCAAGGTGTTTCGGAAGGGTAAGCGTCTGCTCTTTCGTCGACGATACTGGCCATGTAAATCTAGTTCAAATCCTAATAATATCACTTCCTCAGAGCGAAAGCCGCGTTAGTGACGAAATAATGCTCACTTCAGAACACAATCAAAACATGGACCTTCATATCACACAAAAATATATAACAATTCTCAAATGAGATCATGATTATGACCATAGAATTTGTCAAAAGTGTTCACCAACTAGCATCTCGCGAAACACTTTGTATCAAAGTGTCCGTCAGCAGCCTATATATATAACGGAAAGCATGATATTCAGAGTACGGTCTTTAGTACCGAATGAACTACGACAAGTATACATCGTAATTTGGGGCAACAGTGATCATCCGGAGAATGTAGGCTTCATGGTGGTTGATCCAAGTTTACAATAGCTAGTTTCCGCATGTAAACGGGTGACAGGGATTTTCGGGAGCTGTAGCAAAAATAACTAGATAAATAGATACATGTAAAATGCAAAATTAGACTAACACAATGCGTATCAAGGCACCTTATATCTTGATTAGAATACAACGAAGACAACAAGCAAAAACACTTATTTTATATAACATAAAAACATTTATGCAGTATGATTTATATATACCTCAATGAGGAATACAACTGAGGTTGTACAACGCACAAAAAAGAAGATAATTCAACCATATCAGGACTAGGAAGTACATGTCAGAAATCAGATCATAATACTCGTTCATATGTCATCGAAGGGTACTGAAGCTGCCGCAGGTTTTGCTCAAATTCGTGATCCGCGTGGTGGTAATATTGTATAATGGGAAGTATTCTGTACTATATACAATAACGTTTTCATTGTTTTTCAATTTCCCTTTTCAATACCAAATGAAACTCTTTCAGCGCTCACTGACGAAAAATATTGCCTTCCCTTAATTTGCCGTATCCTTTGTCGAAGAGAAAGAAATAATTTCCCTGCACAACCCTTAGTTTAATCGGTATTCGTGTTACTGCATTAATTCAGAATGAACATTAACCTATCTAAAATGTCTTTACATGACTGCGTTTATTCTGCCATCTTAATCACGGTTGAATTATTAACATACTGTTTGTTGGGATATATATACAGGGAAAACTCGTTTAAATATGAGTTAAATCACACACTCAAGAGCTGTTGCGGGGGACAATACCAACTAAATTGTGAGGTAGGCTATTTACTATTGAATATTACCCAACCGTTCATAACAAAGCGACAAATTCCTTCGAATACGGTTAACTTAAATTCCGAAATTTTATTCAGTCGTTACGGTATGTTAAGGCAATAAAATATGCTTCCTCAACGCCTGTAAAATAGAGTAGGTTAGTGGTAGGTACTCAAGCGTTTTGAAGACAATGAATATCTAGAAGTATAGAACGTTTTTAGCAGACGACAATATCGGCGAAGGGTACAAAAAGCAGTGTAGACGTAGAAAACAAACAAGTCCGCCATCAAGTATCATAATTTACTAAGCAGAAAAAGGATGATGCAATGAAGAGTTTATTTTATATCGACAAGAAGAAGGTAGCCACATTAACCATTTTCTTATCCACTATGCTATAATAAGAAGTTAGCATTAAGAAATTATCTAGTACATGTTTATTTCGTATACGGAAAGATAGACCATTGGCGTATCCAGTAATCACACATCTGTGGATTATTTGTTATGTATCAATCGTTATCTGTATAAAACACTCGTCTATTTACTTGTACAGTTCAAAGTTAACGAACGATAACGGGGCGTTCTTAAACAGCAGGAACAAAGACGACTCTATTCACGTCATGACGGAGGACTTAGTGTACGACGTCATAATTGTTGGCGCCGGGATAGTGGGATCGTACACCGCCTACCACGCCAAAAGGACGGGCAAGTCGACGCTTCTACTTGAACAGGTCATTTCATGTGCTGCACATTTCACTTTTATTGAAAGGGACATTTTGCTTTGCTCTTTTCAGTCATTCATTGGCTCTCATTACTCCAAAAGCCTAATTTGTAATCGTATTTTGCCACATACATGTATTATTGTATTAGCTCAAACGTCAAGGTCACTGCTATCATAAATATAGTTTGTCATTTCCCTATGAGTCTCTTTTATGATCTCCAATAGCATGATTGATTCGCGTTTGCTTACAAAAGTCACTTTTGCGTTAAGTAAAAAAACAACACTTGTAGAGCATCACTGACAATTATGTCATTGTATATGTGAATAAGTACTTATTTTGTAGGGTTTAGCTTCTCTTTTAACTCTGGTACCGTGTGTTATTTATGTGAATACTCTGGTTCTAAGGCAAACCTTGTAGTTCATCTAACAGGAGTATTTTGATCAATTTCACTTTATCTATTTCAACCGAGTGGAATTCGTGTATTATTTTTGATCGGCACAAAAAATAAAAAGGCAACTACATTTTCGGAAATCAAACATCAATTTGTCCATACAGGTATGACAGCAGTTACATTGTACCACTCACTGTTGAGTCTATTGTTTACAGTTCCCACTGCCCCACAGTCGGGGGAGTTCCCACGGACAATCTCGAACGATTCGGAGTGCATATGGAGACCTTGAATATTATACGCAGATGATGACCAAGGCGTTCCGAATGTGGAATGAACTTGAAGACCAGTCTCGCCAGACACTATTCAGGTGATCATCTTATTAAACAAAGCCTCTTCTTTGTCATTACGACCTAGCATCAACCCATTCAACAAGCCTACGTCTGTTCTTATCAAGCATCTAATAAGTTTACGCTTCAAGTCTCACACTACGAACGACCTCTCATTATTCTGCTCAGCAAGAGTGACTATATTCTTTTTGTTAAATAGTGGTAAAATAGTTCGTGTGATTTGTAGAATTTGCATTTATCTAGTGAAACGTCATTAAATTTTCCTACTATATACACCAAAATATGTCTTCAATAGCCACAGCCCTGAAGAGTTTCAGTTAAGTTCAAGACGTGATATGAATTGTAAATAATTATTCAAGTTGAATTTTAGACAGACTGGCTTGCTATGCATTGGTCAAAAGGGGACGAAATATCTAGATAAGACAACCGATTGCCTCCGCAAAAACAAAACTCCCTTCCGAAGGTTAGATTACGAAGAGTTCAATAAAGCTTTTCCCATGCTCTCCTATCCTTCGGAAGTAGGTGGCGCTGTCGTCGATTACAGTGCGGGACTTTTACTGGCCGGAAGGGCTCTTACCGCTGTACAAGTAAGGCTTAACAGTTACTTTGCATTTTAAGCATGATGCTGTTTAAATAATTTTCCAGTCAATATACATTAACGAGGGAGTGTTTACCATAATGCATGAAAATGTGTATTTTTAAGAAGGTCAACGAATCCATGAATACTTTAGCATGGTATTAGTAGATGGCGAGATGTTTTTTTTTATTTTATTTTTTATTTTTCTACGGCGACAAAAAAAGAATAAAACAAATCATTTCATTCTTATAGAATGTTTACAGAAATGATTTTGACACCAACATTCACTATGTAAAACAGTTGCCCCATGTTTGGAAATTGATATCAGGTACTGTAGTGTATAGAGGGAAAACTGTCGTGATATAAATAATTCTGTTGAGGAGAGGACGCTCAAGACTACTCAAATATTATTCTGAATTCTTCATCAATTCCATTTCTCGCTTAATGGCACTAAGTATTGTGGGATGATATTAGGACATTTGCTCGAATGAGCAACAAGCAGAGGCTCCGATAACACGTTTTTAATTCGTTGCAAACGAGGCAGGCTCGTATTCTGATCACTAGGGGACATTCGCCAAATTTGTACAGGATTGTCTTTTGGAAAAAAAAGGAAAATGTATAGATAGGGTTTTTGGTCATGAAACAAACCCAGTTCGTTCTGAAAACAGGAAATGTAAAAGATATCTTAGTTTTGTATTAGGGATAATGTTTGGATAGCCATGCAGTTACTATGTGTTTAATTGGACCATAGTTATATATGTTAAACAAGAAGCCCAATGAGTATTGTTTATTGCAATGCAGAACCAGTACCTGAAGTTGGGGGGATTGCTGCATGATGGAGAGAAAATGACAGAGATAATTCCAGGAGAGGTGATCAAGGTGAAGACTGAGGCGAGGTTGTACCAGGCAAAGGCTGTGGTGTTGTGTGTGGGACCGTGGGCCAAGAAAGTACTCACCAAGCTAGGACTAGATGTCCCTCTGCAGGTACGCCATGTCATATATATCTGTGCAGTTCAGTTTCTTTATTTCCGAGAGCTCTTTTTACTCACAGGTTAAATGTCAAACAATTACATAATGCAGTACATGTACAAGAGATTGCTATACAAAATTAAATTAATTAAGTTGAGAGTGAGCTTACAAAGTATATAAGTAGCTTCCTTATCAGACATTGATTTCACTACGTACAGTTATGTGATCGCACAACGCATCACATTTACCGTACGCACATTTATATATACATCGTGCGCAGATCTGTGGGATTTAACAATCGATCAACCTGTTGTGCGATAAAACACTCACATATGTGCAAAATGGTCAGATCGGTTTGTCAATGTTACGGAATGAAAACCGCCAGTAAGGCTCGAGTGCAATCATGCACATCGTATACGTATTTAATTTCCGTTTGGTATGTTTTAAACGGGTTTTTTTATTCTTCAAAGCATGCTGCACAATATAACAGTGACTGTATAACTGTTAATAATTGGACTGTATAATCAGCTACAGTACTAGCACATGTACACGTACGTAGTGAATTGCATGGAGTTTATCGCCGATGAGAATTCATCGAGGATTTGACATTTATCATAACACTACTGGAATACACCTGATAGCTAACAGGTATATGGCAAAAGGTAAGACTGCTCGGTTTACATTTTATCTGCGTGTACAGTACGTATGTGTGTATGACCGTATATCAATAATGTGTGAATTACAAAGCACACGCTGTTCCAGGGTAGTATCTGCAGTAGAGTGTAACTATAGTGTGTATCGTATTTTTCCATACTCTGCATGACACCAACCATGATGTTATCTGTCAAATAACTTAAATCTCCATTCTTTATGTACCAAAACTTAACAAATATGTAGGTTTTTTTTATCTTGCTTACTGACTTAATGATGTTACGGTTTCAGACACAGAAAATTAAGGTGTGCTACTGGAAAGAGAAAACACCAGGCACTTTCAGTTCGCGACATTTCCCAGTATTTTCACAACTAAAAGCCATTGGTCCACATCTTGTATACGGCGTCCCGTGTGACGAGTATCCTGATTTGGTCAAGGTGAGATATGGACAGATCAACTCAGAGGCCTACTAATGATGTCATACATGGGTAACCCACTTGTCCTGTGATATAGTAATGCTATACTGTAACATGGTTTACTGACATGACTAGGATGATTATAACATGAGAATGTGTCATATGACTATGGCAGCATCCTATTACCTGTTCGTTGATTTATCATGACACCACTTCCAGTGGGTAGAAGCTTTTTGCCACTACTGAATGAAAACTGTGTTGTTATCATTACGTCTGAGGTCACTCATCTTAAGGTTTTACTGATTTGTATGCTTATGCTAATGTTTAAGCATATTCCTTGTACCGACTGGTAGCAGAAGGCTAACTATAGAATAATTATCTTATAGTCAATCTGCGGCTCCAATATTGCTTACTGGATATCTGATTTACTGTTATATTATCTGTGTTTTTAATTTATTATGAGTAATTCGATAAATGATAGATTGCCTTGAAAGTTGACAAATTTCACAGTCGGCATTGGCGCTATGTTCTTTGTGACTTATCATTCTTTGGTGATAAGTCACAAAGATGGAAGTGCTAGGAAGCTGCTCATAATATCTTATGTGTCTTTTCTGTATTTAGACAATACTCAAAACGATGGTCCGTTTATCATTACCTATATATACATGTTACAACATACGTATACCAGGTATGTCTAGGACATGTAAAGCTAGGTATAAATTGCTGTTCAGCTTACGTATTATTATACAGTATGTATATATCTGGCAGGTATGTCTACACTACGGCCCAACTGTGGATCCGGACTATCGGGATACAGCTAACGATCGCTGGGTGGAGGACGCCCTACAAAAATACGTAAAGGAACACATCCCCGGCCTTGAACCCTATCCTGTGATTACAGAGTCGTGTATATACACGGTAAACACACTTAAACATACATAAAAACACAGAATCTGAGATTTCATCGGTCTTCAAAGTGATAAAACTTATTGAAACCTTTTTTAAGGAAGGATTCTGTTTATCCAATACTTATGTTCATTTTCAGAATACCCCGGACGAAGACTTCGTGCTGGACCGTCACCCCTTTTATAACAATATCATCATAGGTGCTGGGTTTTCCGGTATGTTGATTGTATTTTGACTTGAATTATGTAATGTTATCTATTTACGCATATTAAGACATCAATTGTTCGAACAAAAACCAACGTGAAAAGTGAAAAAAACAACACATAGGGAGATATTAGCTAGGTGGCATATGACTAGTAGTTAGCGCCTGATAAGGCAGCTCCTGCGAATTCCTCAAATTTGTATTGATTAATGTATATGCTAATTGTATTGATTGTAAAAAGTTAATATTTATGTACTGTAAAGCGCTTTAGAGAGGCTTAGTTTAGCTAGATAGGGCGCTATATCAAATGTTGTATATTATTATTAGTAGTAGTAGTACAGGACTGTGCATGACAAGCACTTCTAATGAGCATATGTTAAATATATTTGAACTGTCATACATGTATCAATGAATTTGATCTGCTTAAAAGAGGATATACATTTAGGGATAGTTGTGAAAAATACAAAAGTATGCGCCAAAATAGCACACTGCTACTGTGCAAGATGATGTAGTAAAGTTAAATGAGATGTGACATTTGATATGATGAGTAAGGTTTATTGTGTGAGGTAGAGCATATCAGTTTAGTAGTCTATCTTATTCGAATCTACAGGATAATTCAGATTTATGTGGAGCAAACGTCATTGATAATTCTCCGTTGCAATCTTTTAGGTCATGGTTTCAAGCTTGCTCCAGTGGTTGGAGAGATCCTAGCGACAATGGCGGCTGGGAAGACTCCCGAACAAGATATGACCTACTTCTGCTTAAATCGTTTCAAAAAATCACATTTATAATGTTAACGATATTTAAGGCAAACGTACAATTATGTTATAAAAAATCAAATTATTCTATTTCATTTTCTATAAATCGTTGATAAATTTTAGAATTCTGTGGTAGATATTAGCCTTGGCTGAACAGATTTTATTATTATTTATTATTGATATTGACGGTTCGGATTATTGATAAAAACAGTTTATGAGATTTTGTCTTACAGTTATTTGTTCCTATAGACGTTACCATGGCCTCATTGAATACTATTGTTATACATATTGCTGATTGGTACGTGAAAAACATAAATCTATTCATACAATGTACGAATGGATTTGTGATATCACTGCCCTGTAACTTTCTCATTGTTTCCATGGGGATCGTACAATGTATTTCAAATATGTAGTCAAGATGTCTATTTCTTTGCAAGATGTTTCGCCGCTGACAACTTAACAAAAAAAACAAATCAGACCAGAATGAATTAAATTTAGGATTTGAGGAAAATCTGTACTTATTAACTCTTAACCACTCAAAAAGCAATATATATGGTTTAATAAATAATAACCTTAGCAGGGTTTTGAGACGATAGAATATCTTGCTTATGCTTATTTACTTATTTCGTTTTCTTGAATATTGTAGAAATTAATGGTTATACGTTGGCAATTCGTGAATAACCCATTGGAGTATAACCAATTAGACACTACATGTAAAACGAGGTAACTAGAGTTACTCAAAACCCACCGCAATGGTATATGCCAGATATATGTTGTCTCTCTTTGTTCGTTTGCCAATTGTCCTTACGTCAAACTCTCTGGTTCGCATACACAACAATATATAATAAGCTTCAAATACCAATAGACAAATGCCCTACTGAATATACAATAACAGCCATATTTCCATGTTATTCCGGTTCTAACAATAACGGATATAACAAGTCTCCATTCCAATTTTGTTACTGTTGATAACGCTACTGGACACCAACTTAAATTTTCATAATAACATTTCATTCATAATTCATAAATTAGCCCTATGATTTCTTACCGCATTCTTGGTTTTTCGGGCTGCTCGATTATCTTGTTTTTCAAGGTTAAGCGTATTATAGACGAAGCTTTAAACTGTTTTCTCTTTAATCATACTGGAAAAGAGTTTCCGATGGATAATTAGATTTACATCAATTTTCTGGAAAAAGCTTGCTTGCTTTGCTTTGGTGAAAACCTCGTTGAAACAGCAGAAAATATTTGGTCTATGTGAGATAACGTAGAGGGACAGATACCTCAAGCAGGATTAAAGTCAAGTATCGACGTTGTCGACTTCATTCTGCGTGAATTTGTTTTCTCTGTGCGTATTAACAGTTTACCAGCAATATAGTATTCTGTTCTAAAAGACGTTAAAATATCCAGACAAAACTTAAATACTTAAAAGTACTAATTGTAATTGGGGCCATAAATGATGTCCTCCAAACACCCCCGCAACTATGTTCGCAGTGCCAAAATACACACACATACCAAATTTGAGCAAACTCGACCAATATTTAATCACGACCAATCGAGGCCGTGGCGGCCATCTTTGTTTACCGATCGGAAATTGAAAGGTCATTTGCACATTCCGTTACCATGATGAGCACTTGTGTAAAGTTTCATTAATGTGTCGGAAACCTTTAACGGCGGAATAATAATAATCATTATAATAAGAAGAAATGGAGTAAAACCAATATGTTCCCCATTTCATTTGAGGGGACATAATTAACAGCTTAAGAAATAAGGGCGTTGGAGAGTTAAACCCTTCAAAATATTCGGGACCACAAACTTTTACTCTAAAATATTTAAGCAATCATGTGGTATGATTCAATCTATACCATTTTTTACGGAGGCGTTAATAACGCCTGCCGTCCTGAGATCACCTATCGGACGTGACGTCAGTAATTTCTTTCTAGCGGAAATACGGAATTTGCGATCCCTGGTGGTAACTTCTGTTACTGAAAATGCTAGGTAGACAACTTTGTATCACTTCGTTCATATAATATATGCAAGAAATACAAATATCATATAATTCAAATATTCTGGTAATGTTGTTAACATTTCAGTTTACGCTGTTTTTTTAACTTTAAAATCTTTATGAACATTCATCAAATTATAAAAAGAAATACTGTTGGAAGGGAGACAACTTCGAGATAATAGTTACGGATGAGGACATCCGTTTTAACTTCAAGGAAACATCCTCACAACAGCCAAGCACAAATAAATTATCACTTTTTTATCGGAAATGTTATTATGTATAATATGAACATGTGTATCATTTGATTATGTTCGAAGATTGGACTTTAAATCTTCTGTTGTAAACGACGCGCAACAATCTGTTGGCTGTCGCGCACTTGTTTTCTCCATTCCGCAATAATGTATAATAATGTGTTTGGATCAGAGTGGGAATCAGACTGGTGGGGGGAGCTGGGGTTATAGTCAGCCTTCCTGGCGACAGTTCCAGTTGAAAATTATCAGAAGTTCCAGTGTTTGATAAGCGGGTAACTTTGATGGTTAGTAATTCTTAGTTTAGAAATAAGTACTTGCTCTTGAATGATATCAATAATCGTGTTGGCATCTATAATTGATTTATTTCAAATTTCTACTTTTACATTTCATTATTTTCCATGTCCAAATTTCTGACTAACGTCTCCTTGAGGGCTTACAGTACTTTGATTTTTTTTTTAACAGTTCTCTCAAAAGTGGAAAACAGCTGGTTGCCAGAAGCAAAAACATACAACCATATTTAAAATGAATAAATAAAAAATCTCCGCCAGGAACTTTATAAAATGGACGTTGCAAAACATTGAAAAAGATTATCAAGAACCTAATAATTTCCGGTGGAAAAAAAAAAACATTTCTCTGTAACCATCAAATCAATACGGGTTCTTCAAAGAGACATTGTTCTTTACATTCTGTAAATATCCAAAGCATCATTTCGGAAGAAGACAATATTTTCAATTCACACGACTAAGTGTGTAATACACATGTGGCTAAAATGATCAAGATAGTAAATGGATCGATCGACAAGGTAAAACCCACAAAGGAGAATAAAACTGTTTGAGGTTTGTTTAGTGTAATATTATGTCCTGGACGACAATGATTTATGAGATGTAATGCGAATTTATTGTACGCCGTAAACAATAGAAGGTTATTTGTTTTCTATCTTACTCTAATCCACAAGTTGTTTCCGATTGATCTGTTTCTTATATAAGAAAAACTTAATCGATGACGTCTGCTAACACTTTATTGTGTCGTAGTTCAACGCTTACTCTAGTGGTAAGGGAGACCCTGCCGACAATAGCAACTGGAAGGATTCCCATACAAGACACGACCTATTTCCGGTTAAATTGCGTTCAAACCTCGTCGATTTATATTTATTAAAGTATAAAGTTAGTTGTTTTGTGGCTTATTCAATGTTAATATTGACAGTTTTTATTAACAATATAACTGGTATATAACCGTTCCTACAGATCGTTGTAATGGACAGTTTTATCTTCACGGTATTGCTCATGTAATTATTGCTAATTCGTGTGTACTACTGTTGTACTTATTTGTATAATCAGTTTTTTCATAATATATATGTACAGTTTTGTTATTGCTTCTAGTGCGATTGTTAATTAGAACGTTCCTATCATAACTGTACCGTTGTTTCAGTGTCGTTATTTGAAAACATTGAACAACTAGACTTTTTAGCCACCAACACTGTTTGTAATAGGCTTTGATTGAGTTAGACAAACATGGTCAATATGCCTATTTCTGTTTAATATTTTCCGTTGACAACATTCAACAAAATATAAAGCCGATCAAATTGAACTGAATGTTAGAGTTTAAAGAGATAGGTGTTGGTTTGAGAGTGTACCAGTATCGTTCACTTACAGTAGTGCTATATAGGTTAACACGATTAATATGTGGTTTGTTTGTAGGTTTTCCCCCTAAAAGTTTTGTAATAACAAGATTCTAGTTAAACATTGGACATATTCACGAATGTTCCCTTGGATCCGTTGTTCGATTAGATTCTACAATGTACAATTAGATATCTAGAAGTACTTAACTCCCCACCGAATTGATGAGGGGTTTTCAACCGGTTACTTTGTCTGGTTTTAGCAGCTATTGTCCAACGTGTTAAACTTGGATGTTATGGCTGTCTATAAGTGTACAACGTATCTCTTGTCCGACAGCTCAATCAAATCCTGGGGTAACAATAGGCAAAAGTTCAAATGAATATATAATGTGGTGTTGGAAATTAAGCAAAATAGATTTGTTTCGTTTTGGCTTTATTTTCTTCCTGTCTACAATTTCAGCTAATAGTTTTAATAATTAATTGAGAAACCCATCATTAATGTTATCGGATCCCATTTTAAAATCAACATTTAATGATTTCCCAAAATTAGCCATTTAGATAATGGACAATCAAGATATCAAGGGGGCTATACAGAGATCGCCAACGTCTTGTTCCTGTAGAATGTTTCTTCTAGAGAATTATATATGCAAAGCAGAAACAGTAGTATTATCAGATAATTACATATGCCACTCAAGGAAGGAAAACTGAAAAGGGTTAAATGACATTGTCTTTCTCGAAAACAAATTACACTTTCATTTGCATATCGCGTCTGTGTTTTTACAAATTTAAGTCTATGGCGGTAAATCATTTACTGTTAAATCTTGATAAACCCTTGTTCCACGTACCAAAGAATGTATTTTAATAGCAACAACAGGTGAACACTAAATATCCGATCGGTATTTGAGATTAAAAATATCTGATCAACGAAATGGCAATGTTTTCATGGGTCCTAGAAATATTTCAAGTATAGCAAATATATTTTCCACTTTTCCACAAGAAGAAAAACATTAATATACATTTCGGCAAAACTTTAGTCATACCGATAAAAATAGATAGTTACATGTATCTCACCTTGGATATAAAAATATAACATAGTATAAATACAAAAATTCATCCGTGGAGTTAATACATGTCGTTGTTTCACGGGAGTACGATTTTGGCTGTCAGATAAGTATATTGTTAAATAGGAACGAGCATACTGAGTATAGCTAAAGCAATACATGTCCCCTACCGGACGCCGCTAGCTATTGCACTGTAACGATTTATAAAAATGGTGTCCTTTGGTGTCTAATTTGGATGTTATGGTCCTTTGTAATTGTGTGAAGTTTGATCAAAATAAGTAAAAAAGTAACGGTGACCTTGACCTTGACCCAACAACCCTGAAACTCAAACTTTTCCGAGATATTATGGCCTTTTGTAATTGTATGAAGTTTAATTAAAACCCCTCAGGGAATGAAGCCGCTAGAGCGCTGACAAGGGTTTTCTAAAAATAGTAACGGCGACCTTGACCTTAACCTAACACCCATGCAATTCGAACTTGTCCGCGATATTATGGTCCTTTGTATTTGTTTGAAGTTCCATTTCAATTCCTCAATGAATGAAGCCGCTAGAGCGCTGACAAACATTGGTGTTACGTACGGACGTACACAGACGGATGTACACAGACGGACAGAGAGGAAAACTATAGCCCCCCCCCCCCGGTTCCACCGGTAGGGGACTAATAAATTATAAGACAGAAGTTAACCTTTATTTAATTGAACTATCCCACCTAAAATTTATGTTTATAACTTTGACGATTTGTTGAATCGGTCGATCCTAAAAGGCGACATATCATAAGAAGGTGTTTTGTCCATGACAAGTTCACACAATAACTTTCCAACCACCGGAGCCAGCTTGAATCCATGTCCTGCAATCAACAGAAAAAAACCTTCAGACATTGACATAGTTGATGTAGGGCAGTATGGAATTATCGATGTTTCAAGCAAGTAGTAGACAATTTCATACATCTAGCCTCTGTGACAGGTTGACGCAAGACCCACATATGATTGCACCTATGCAATTTGATAATGGATAATTTGGTAAACGAATCACAGCATTAAACAGTATATGTCGTCCTTCTAGGACCTATTGGTGATGCTTGGGGCCAAAATGTTAGACATTTCAAATTCGGCCTTAACTACTGATTAAACAGAAGAACACGTTAACTCCAGTTTCAACAAGGCTCAATTACAGGTTTCTTAGAAGCAGATTTCCTTAAGGCCTCTACAAGTCTACTATTATTTTGAGATAGAGCTACTTACCAGAGAATCCAGCACCGATGACGACATTGTTCCATGCGGGGTGTCTATCAAGCACGTATCCGTGGTCTGGCGTCACCTGTGGACCGGACATTAATCAGAGCAGGGGATTAGTCACGTGCTATATGTTCGAAATTAACTTTCAAATTGACGTAGCGTCAAGTCACGATATGATCAGGAGAGACTGTTTACCGAATTTAAATTCTAAATTCATAATTATTAACTTCGAATTTTGTAAACACTATACTATACACTGAAATCAATTTAACATAACTCATAGAAATATATGTTAGGCCTGTGAACATCATGTAGAGTACATGTGTTCGCCTACAGCAAGAAAACAACATTGTACTAAATGAAACCATGTATACATAGCAAAGTGTGCCGATGCTTAAAACAACAAATTATATAATTGAATGTATCGTGGATTGTTATCTCCCAACCAGTAAGCGTTTAAGTATAAGGGAGAAGAATCTGTTTCGCTCACTAAGAAGTGGAAACTAGAGGGTCGATTACAACATAGGGCTCTGGCCCTATCCTCTTGGGGAGGAGGGTACACGGCTATGGATATCCGGTTTTTTTTTTTATACTATAGAGAACTATTACTCGATAAAAACGGTGTAAGGAAGCATCTATTAAAATAGCAGTATATACAATAAAACCAAAGACGTAAACAAATTAGTGGCAACAACGTTTTTCCGACGCTTACTTTTTGTCAAAAAGGGAAAGGCACCTATCCAGATTAGTTATTTATAACGTTAGATTTACGTTCTGTTGGCTTCAACACATAATTTATTGCTTACCAACTAGATGAGTATTTCTCAGGTTTCTATCCTCATCTCTGTCACTAGGAGGAGGTAAATTGGTAAGTGCGCATGACATGTACGTACCGTATACATACAATATTCTGTAATAGCAGGACTCGGCTCTAACAGAGGGAAATTCTTCTCTACACATGCTTTCGTCTTCTCCAGGACCCAAGATGAGTCCACGTCATCTCGTCTGTCGGGATCAGCTTCAACGCCGACGTGGCAACAGAACTAAGGATACGAATACAATCAGCGTCACACAATGTTTCTTCGAGGTCATTCAAACGAAAAAGATGGCATACTTATGTATTTTGACCTTTCAGAAAGACTCTCTCAAATGGCCATTTTCCTTTACTATCAAACATATAATATCAAATGTAACGCGAACGCTCGTAATTGTCACAACTACATTGTACATGGACATACTATGTAAACACTTATTTTATTACAACTATGGTAATAGTTCTTAGCATTACAGTGTTATCAGCTTAGTTATCCATCGATATTATTAGAAATGAACACAGTCCCCTGATACTGGACGTTTGTTGACCAATAGTATGTTTTTATACTGAACACACTGTGAATTCCAAACTTGCTTTTATGCCCCCATTTCACTAGGCTACGACAGGCGGCGTCGGTGTCGGTTAGCCACCATCCGACAGCATCCGACAGGAACGTAGATTGACCGAATATCAACCAAGCACTGGCCGAAGGGTGACGTCGAGAAACCCCAACTGACGCAGAGTGACCGAGAGAACATTTTCTGACCCCGGCAAATTTTGAGCATGCATAAAAATCGGCTGCGACAGGCCAAGATAGCATTTTGACCGAGTACTAACCCTCATCAACCGAACTTCACCGCAAGGTGACGTAAGTCTAACCGAATAGCAACCCCCATCGACCTAACACAAACCCTGAGAAACCCTGCCTGTCCGAGTGTTTTATCAGACTCGGTCAACAGTGCGTTTCTCTGCGTTGGTGTTACGTCACAGTCGGTTGCTCTGAGTCGACATTCGGTCACATTCAGTCAGCAAACAATGTCAGGGACCGTCATGCACTGCCTGGCGGGGTTAGACATGGGTCGCCATTCGGTCATGCTGCGTCAGCCTGCGCCAGTGTTACGTCAATATTCGGTCAGCTTGGGTTGTAGTTTGGTCAATGTCGGTTGCTATAAATACGGGTGCGCCACATACGATTGGCTAGTGATACATTTGTTTTCCAACGCATCATGCCACCAAAGAAATCAAGAAAAACGTTAAGACAGGCAATAAAGAAGACGAAGGGCAAAGCCGTGATGCAGCCCGGAGACACTCCAACAGGAGACGACGAGCACCAGGTAGAGGTCCAGCCAGTTGTTGAATGTGTGGGCCAGGTGATAACCATCATTGGGCAAGGGAAGCATCCAAGAGGTCGTGGTCGTGGTGGAGGGAGCAGAGGGTGTGGACGTGGCAATAAAGATATTGTAGCCGAGGCCATGGAGGAGGCAGACGTTGGTGCTGAGAAGGAGGACGAGTGTTTTAATGGTGCAACTTCTTCAGAAGATGACACGGAGGTTCCAGCCCAGAAGAAAAAGAAGACCGAAGAGGTGGTGCTCACTCCCGAACAAGAGCAAGCCGTCTGTGACTGGCTCCGAGAGTTCCCACAAGTCTGGAACACGCGCCATGAAAGCTACAGGAAGACACCTGAGAAGGACCTCTTGTGGGAAGAGCAGGGCCAGAAGATGGGGTTGACGGGCAGCCATCTCAAACAATGGTACAGGAGCACTAGGTCCAAGTTTGGTCCTCCTCTGGAACTGCAGGGCCACCTCTTTCCATTCATCGGGGGTGACGGGGCACTGGACCTCCTCTTCTGCAAATTCATCGATGATGGCCTGACAGACATCTGGCAGAAAGCTGGCGATGGTGTGTCTGGACACTCTGAAGCTGTACTGCAAACTTGGGTAGTTGTCCCCAGTAGCCAGGTGCCGGAGTACCACAGCCAACTTCAGCCCTGGTTCCAGAGGTCGTCTGAACTTGGTGTCCTTCTTCTGGAGGCGAGGCGTCAGCCGGTTGAGCAGGAATTGGAACATGTCTGGAGGCATGCGCAGGTAGTTAGTAAACGACTGTACATCCTCGTTCCGGAGCTTGACCATAAGGTTGTTGTACTGGCCGGCTGAGACTCGCTCATCTTCTGTTAACCAGGTCCTCACCCAGAACCGCTTCTTGCTATATCTTCTTCGGGACCTTTGCCTCCTTCTTTCCTGCAGGACCTCGGCCTGGGCACGAACGTAGGCATGATGCTGAACAATCAGATCAGCCTGGAAAAGTCCTAGTACTTGCTCATTCATACTGTCCCTGGACTGGACTAGATTGGACCACCCTAGGCCTGAAATCACACTATTTTAAATCAACGAAGATCGCAGCCATCAACATGTCTGACACTCTGTGACCCTCCATGGCGTAACATCGACGCAACTGCGTCGCACACTAACCCACATCGACGTATTTCTGTCCTATGTGCATCCAAGTGCATCGCAACTCTGACACTCATCATCGCACCACCAACGCAGCTATTGCCGCACACCGACCGACATCGGCCCATTTTGACCGAATACTGACGTAACTCTGACCGATATGAATCGTAGATGTGCCATTTGTGTTCGAAAATGTTCGAAAATGCTCGAACAGTTTTGCGACAGCCCAACATTTACTGACCGACCCTGATTGACACTGACGCAACGCAAGTGAAATGGGGGCATAATACTTATGTATTTCAAATTTTCAAAAAAAACGCTCTCCAACTGCCGTTTTTTATTTCTAATACAAACATATGACATTAAATTTAACTGTTACTTTCACAAAGTAAACAATACTTTTCAGACACTGCTATCAGGATATTTCCACCTCGAGCGAAGATTCTGTAGCATTCTTACGCGTCGGTTGGGATTATGATGAATGACCTTACATCGCTCACACGATGTCGCGCAGTAACAGGTTACATAATGTATTATGATCAGTTAGGTATGTACCTTGAACAGCCCCGGGTACTCCGCGATAAATGCAAACATCATCCAGTGGCATAAAAACTTTAATATGCAGCGACATATTGTATGCCTGTTTTATTTACTATATTAATAACTCATGATAGGGATACCATTGTTTATGTGTTGTAAAGCGCCTAAAAGTAATTTTACAATGTGTATAGGGGGCTTTACACATGTTGTAGATTGTTATTTATTATCATGACATTAATACAACGTAAATCATACTCAATTGGTTTCAATTGAACCAATACCGACATAATCTATTATAGAGCAAATAATCATATGGACAAAAAACATAGGCAGATCATATGAACCTATTTATTTGTGTGCAGTCGTGTCTAATCTATAATATCGTGTAGACAGGACGGACACAGCATACATGTACAAGTGCTCTATTTAAGATTTACATATACATGCATGTGTGTGTATACAACACAATGTGGTTAATATATATATGTATTTCATACATACTATCTCCTATCAAGGCACGTTATCCGTGCTTCCACATATATGTTTAAAACAACAACTGGCTGACATGCTCGAGAATAAGTAAATGAAATATAATCAAGACATCTCCAAAAGCTAAAAAGCTTACAACGATGTATATTACAGCGAAAGATACAGCGAAAAAGGAAGGTAGGATGATAAGATAAATTAGATGACGTTATCGATAAACGAATTCTGTATTTCTCGTATGTTAAAACGATATCTTACTTACCTGCTCAATAAGTAGCGTACGCTTTCCATGTTTGGCTAAATGATAGGCCGTGGAGCATCCCTCTATTCCAGCCCCTACGACGATAGTATCGTACACCTGTTCCATCAGGAAGCGGTCGGGTGGTATGTTGATACAGAGTTCGCCCTCCACAACGTACACTATTGTTTATGCACAAGGTCAGTAACGGTAGCCACTGTAAACGACAACACACAGGTAAACACGTTGATTTGTCGTTGGAGCTTGTAAAGATAACAAAAATTTATCACATGACAGCGTAACGATAACCTTGACCGGCTTTTAAGTAGGTATTTGATAATCTAAACACTAGCTGCTTTGCATTGGTCATATGCAGATGAACTACATTGATGAAACAGCAGACAGACATTTCGTTCCAAAGTTATAATGACAGAGAGCTCAGGGACAAATGTCAAATCTTGAATAATTGTCGCCTTTGTTGTATGAAGTTTGCGGTTATGGTTTTTACTCGGGTATATTTACAGTTAAACCGCGATACGATATCCTGCTCTAAAGGTTCCTAACATAACAAGACTATACACAAAACTATTTAACAAAGGAAGACGTGCGTTATCCAGACACATACCATCCTGAAATAATCGGGGGGTAAAATACAAACACTACAATGTATTCTTATACAGTTCCTTAGCAATGGAAAAAATGCGGCATCTGAAAGGAAAGGAATATGTTTGCAAATCACAAAAACAAAAGTACAGAAAACGCTTGTAAATCTTACCAAAAAACGTTTCAACACAATGGAAAAGATTATTAAAAAATACAATGGGAAGAAATCGGAAAAGAAATCAATAACTTAGTTAGCATCCATACCGGTTTGTCAGATGAAGATCAGCAGTGCAAAACATATGTACAGCTTGAGTACGTTTGACATTGTTCATTACATTCTGTTAATTTCCAACACATTACTGCTGAAGAGGACAGCATTTCTTTAATATTCCAAAGGATTTACACTTTTTATTTAAAATCTGCTGCTCTTAGGTATGTCCATCATGCCATTCCTTTAACTTATTTTATCTTTTTGTGACAATGTATATAACGCTATATTATCTAATGGTTTTCACCATTTTAACTCTCTCTCAATGTCAAGCTCGAACCTCCCTTTCATTTTTGGAAATTTCATTATAGTATCGCTTTTGTCAATAAAGTGTAATCTTCTTTGTCGTATTTAAAGTCTGAATAGAAAATAGAAAATGAATAGTAAAATAGAATAATTTCCTGAAAATGTTACAATGTAAATTTATAAATTTCTAAAAATGAAAACATATTGCTCAAAAGAATATTCTAAAGAATAAATACCTGGAATCTATCAAAAAGTACCAAAACTTTCTTGAAATGAGGAGAAACCTGTCAGTTATCTTTTATAATCTGACTTATTTGATGAGGTGTTCCGTTTGGGATACCTGGAAGGCTAAACTTCCTAGTGAATATGACCCAACTATATTGGCCCGATTTTCCTCGTGCTGAAGAAATCTACTGTTTTACTTGAAAATTAAGTCCGATTACCTATAAAACAAATGTTGATGAAATATTACAGAAATACAGTATCACAAAGAAGCCGTGCACTCATCTTTGAAAGCTTTTGTTCGTACCATAGCTTCACCTCACAATGAAAACACTGAAATGCAAAATAATAACGACAACAAAATGAAGAATTGAAATATAAAAAGAACAGCATAGCAAAAGGAAGACATATTGTATCTTTTTATATTAACATTAAACTTGGCAGAGTTCCTTTAAGATAACTGTACGTAATATGATATATGCTAATTACAGCTAGAAATAGTTTTAAGAGGGAGGTAACTCGTGCATACCTACTACTTAAGTCAAATTTTGCAGCGTTTCTGAACAAATAAGGAATGTGATAATTGCAGTATGTCACCTCCCAGTGGATCGATAACGTTTTCCAGGTTGATATTTTTACAGAACAGTTGACAAAAATACAATCTTTAAATTTAATTTTCTGGTATAGAAAAACGCTCCTGTTGGTTAGTATTTATACAATACCCGGTAAACTATACATAATTTTTTCCGGTATCTTAAACAGTTTTGTCACGGATTCACTGAACGTTGTCTTTTATTTAACCAAGGTCATCTTCGATACTCCAGGGGTTACTCTCACTTTTGTTCTCTGCATCCCTAGAATATGTCAAAGCAAAATTGAAGGCACGCGCGGCTAGCTATGTAATTGGCCTCAGGTAAAAAAAAAAAACGACCAGTTGCTAGGCTGTTACCTGTCCTTTAAAGATTACAGAGGACAGAAACTCGACTTCAAAACCGGTCAATGTTACCGTTTTGCGATAGCGAGATTCTTTTGACGTTCATCAAAGGCACAAGGTGGCGAGTTATATGTAAGCGCCTTCAATTTCGTTATGACATAATCCAGGGGTCGGATAGCGTAATTTTGCATAACCCCTGGAGAATCGAGGATGAACCAATGTTTTACTATAACCACAACAATGACCCGTGATTATAAATCACAATAGGGCTGTTGTCAAGGGGACCCGATTGCTCCATATATATTTATTCTGTGTGCTGAAATTTAAGCTATAAAACTAAGAAACAATAATAAAATTAAGGGTATTGATGTTAATAACTGTCCTATACTTCTATCACAATATGCGGATGACACTGCACTTGCACTTGATGGTACAGAAAGATCACTGCAGGAAGCTATTACTGAACTTAATTTCTATGCAAGTATATCAGGATTAAAAATGAATATTTCAAAACCTCAAGTGGTTTGGATTGGCAATAATGTTTTTAGCTCAGATAAATTCCTTCCAGAACTTGACTTACAATGGGGTAGGGAAAACTTCACACTTCTTGGCATTGAATTTCACGTAAAAAACTAACAAAACTTAAATCACTTATCAGATCATGGAAAAGGAGAATATTAACACCAATTGGTAAAATAAACATAATAAAATAAATTTTGGTTTCACAATTTAATCATTTATTTATCTCGCTGCCAAATCCAGAGGGAAAGTTTCTTTGTAAACTGAATTCTATACTTTATGAGTTCTTATGGAACAGTAAAGTGGATAAAGTAAAAAGAGGAGTTGTTATTCAAGACTTCATTAATGGTGGGTTAAACATGATCAACATCAAAACTTTTATAGACTCACTCAAATTAGGTTGGATTAGAAGATTATTTCAATGTACATCTAAATGGCAAGCAATTTTAAAAACATATGGCAAATTGAGGTTCAGATTATATAAAGCTATGTGAAAAAAATGTAAAAACAAGTTCTGGACTGATGTTTTGAAAGCTTGTAAAAAATGAGGTATAATTGAAGACCCCCTTATGGTTTAATGACAAAATTATTATTGATAGAAGGTCAATTTGCATTAAGGATTGGTATAAAAAAGGAGTTATTGATATAAAGGACCTGATTAAAGACTATAATTCTGGTTCCTTTTATACAGTTCAAGAATTCACTCAAACTTATCAAATAGAGACTAATTTTCTCCTATATCACAGTGTTCTTTCTGCAGTTAAACATTTCAACTCTAATCCAGATTTTCCTAAATTAAGATTATTATGTCCTTTTATTCCTGTACACTTAGAACCATTCTTTAAAAAGTCTAAAGGTTCCAAACATTTTTATAGTATCTTGGTAAAAAATAACATCGTTCCATCAGGACAGAAGAAATGGAATAGAGTCTTTGATTTTAGTAACTTTTCTTGGCATCAGATGTTTAAGCTTCCCTTTGCTATAACTGCTAATACAAAATTTCAGTGGTTTCAGTATAGAATAAATCACCATATTCTGACAACAAATTCTTTCCTTTTTAAAACTCGAATAGTTGTATCTCCTATGTGTACACTTTGCAATTCTGAGATTGAAACTATTACCCATATTTTATGGGAATGTCAAGAGACTCAGAATCTTCTTATTAGTTTTGAAACTCTTTTGGATGCACTCATCATTCCTTTTGATTTCAATAAAAATTCTTATTTATTTGGATTTCTTACACAAAATGTGAATGGTAGAATTGATAATGAGATACTCATTATGATTAAACAATATGTATATAAAATGCGTTGTCTTCATAGCTCCTTAAATATAAATGCATTGGTTAACACAATAAAAGACTACCATAATATACAAAGATTTATAGCAAATAGCAAAGGGGAAACTCATAGAGAGAAGTTTGAAAAGGAATGGAAAAAATGGGAAAAACTTCTTGTTTTGTAAAAATAATATTCTGATAGCTGTCTCCTGGGCTTTGGAAATGAATTATAAAATCAATAATTTTCTTCTATTACACTTATCCATACATTCAT
>NW_018408566.1:556447-612171 GCF_002113885.1 Mizuhopecten yessoensis
CTCTCTCTCTCTCTCTCTCTCTCTCTCTCTCTCTCTCTCTCTCTGAAATGATTCATGTATTTTTAGTTTACAGTTTTTAGTAGCTTTTCATTATTGTTTGCATTTCTATGAATCCATACTTGCTTGTTTGTGTTTGTGTATGTAAGATGGTGTGTATGGGTGGGTGTGAGTAAGGGCGATTGTGTATGGAAGACGGATGTAGGGTAGAAAGATGATGTGTTGATGTAAAAATACACAAGTGTTAATGTTGTGATGCAACTGAAAAGATGCATGTACTTATAATATATGAAATCATTTCATCATACATGAATGAATGGAGGATGATGATGTTGATGATGAATGATGATGATGATGATGATGATGATGATGATGATGATGATGATGATTGATGATGATGATGATGATGAGGATGATGGAGGTAATAACATCACAATGTATTTGAGATGATGATGATGAGGATGATGGAGGTAATAGCATCACAATGTATGTGAGATGATGATGATGATGAAAATAAATTACAATAAATCAGTATAGTTTAATGTCGAATCCGTCAGAGAAAATACAACTGTTAAAGGCTCGTTCCTTTTACTCTGATATAACTTCCTGTTTATGTGAATTGTGTTGATTTTAGCTCAGATATTGTCTTTTTGTGTTTTGTACTATTTCTATATTACAAATTTTGCATGAAAGATAAGCCAGCTGGACTTGTCTTTAAACAACTGACTATAACAACGACCGACACATTTCACGTTTCATAGATCCTTAAATATTAAAGAGGTTGTCAGTAATTTTTAATTATCCGAACCTAAGATGTCATACACGTGTAAACATGCATTCCTGAAGTATTTTCCTATCATTATCATTATTTTAGTAATCTCGTGCATTAAAGTCACGTACTGTAGTTACACCTACGTTAACCTAGACTGTTCCTACATTGTTTGTCGGTGTTTCTCACTGACCCCACAGATACATTGTTCACTGTATCACAAAAGAAGACTTCAATGTGCTGTCAAAACAAATATTTCAATACCGTTTAATCTTTTGTTGTTCCCCGTGTGCGACAATGCTGCAAAGGCGCAGTGCAACACATCAAAAGTTAACAGGCGGATGCCATTTATGGTGCAGCGCTTTTGTTCTTCTTACATGCTAGTTCTATGGAGATGTTTTCTATAATGATTACTTTGGTGTGTCTGGTACTACCGGTCAGGTACGGAACACGACATGTATTGCATGGTTTCCGCGGCTGTTTCTTCATGGTCCCAACAGAAACATTGTGTTTAGAACATCACAGTAAAATTACCATGCTCAAATTAAAGGTAAGCGAGTCATAGGAATTTACCATCAAATGATTTAGCTTGTGGACTATTATTGGTAGAAAAACCTGTTTGAAGAATGAAATTTAAGAATTAGGTGAAACAAAATACATCAGCGTCCATATAAATACACATACTTGAGCAAATTTTACCACAGCGTCAATACAATGGTAAACTAAATTAAAGCTGTCAATACAAACGGAAAAAAGACAACAGCGTCAGTAGAGACGATATACCAAAGTATCCATACATAAGGCCACAATAAAACACAGTGTCAAAACGTAAGGATAGAATATACGACAGCCTTACAAGTACACAGTATACCACAGCGTCAATACAGAGTAATAGAATAGACCATAACGTCAACATACAATGATAAAATACATCCTAACGTTCAAACACAATGATAAAATACACCATAACGTCAACATACAATGATAAAATACATCCTAACGTCAACATACAATGATAAAATACACCATAACGTCAACATACAATGATAAAATACATCCTAACGTTCACACACAATGATAAAATACACCATAACGTCAACATACAATGATAAAATACTTACTAACGTTCGCACACAATGATAAAATACACCATAACGTCAACATACAATGATAAAATACAACATAACGTCAACATACAATGATAAAATACACCATAACGTTCACACACAATGATAAAATACAACATAACATCTACACACAATGATAAAATACAACATAACATCAACATACAATGATAAAATACACCATAACATCTACACACAATGATAAAATACAACATAACGTCAACATACAATGATAAAATACACCATAACGTCAACATACAATGATAAAATACACCATAACGTCAACACACAATGATAAAATACAACATAACGTCAACACACAATGATAAAATACATCCTAACGTTCACACACAATGATAAAATACACCATAACGTCAACATACAATGATAAAATACAACATAACGTCAACATACAATGATAAAATACAACATAACGTCAACATACAATGATAAAATACAACATAACGTCAACACACAATGATAAAATACATCCTTACGTCAACATACAATGATAAAATACACCATAATGTCAACATACAATGATAAAATACATCCTAACGTCAACATACAATGATAAAATACACCATAATGTCAACATACAATGATAAAATACACCATAACATCTACACACAATAATAAAATACACCATAACGTCAACATACACTGATAAAATACACCATAACATCTACACACAATAATAAAATACACCATATGATAAAATACACCATAACATCTACACACAATAATAAAATACACCATAACGTCAACATACAATGTTAAAATACACCATAACATCTACACACAATAATAAAATACACCATAACGTCAACATACAAGGAAAAAATACACCATAAAGTCGACATACAATGATAAAATAAATCCTGACGTCAACACACAATGATAAAATACAACATAACATCAACATACAATGATAAAATACACCATAATGTCAACATACAATTATAAAATACATCCTAACGTCAACATACAATGATAAAATACAACATAACGTCAACGCACAATGATAAAATACATCCTTACGTAAACATACAATGATAAAATACACCATAATGTCGACATACAATGATAAAATAAATCCTGACGTCAACACACAATGATAAAATACAACATAACATCAACATACAATGATAAAATACACCATAATGTCAACATACAATTATAAAATACATCCTAACGTCAACATACAATGATAAAATAAACCATAACATCTACACACAATGATAAAATACAACATAACATCAACATACAATGATAAAATACACCATAATGTCGACATACAATGATAAAATAAATCCTGACGTCAACACACAATGATAAAATACATCCTTACGTAAACATACAATGATAAAATACACCATAATGTCCACATACAATGATAAAATAAATCCTAACGTTAACACACAATGATAAAATACACCATAACATCTACACACAATGATAAAATATATCACAGCGGTTATACAAAAAGGGCACAGTATACCTCAGCGTCAATGCATAATGATAAAATAGACCATATCGTCATTACACAATTTTGAATTATGCTGCAACGTCAACACACAATGTTTAAAACACATCATAACGTCAACACAATTATAAAATATGCTACAACGTCAACACAAAATTAGAAAATATATCATAACGTCAACACACAATGAGAAAATATACCATAATGTCAACACACAATGAGAAAATATACCATAATGTCAACACACATTAAGAAAACATAATTCAACGTTCACACACAAGTATAAAATGTACCTCAATGCAAATATAAAAGGATAAAATATACTACAACGCCTACAAAAGAAAAACAAATATCGCAGCGGAAAGAAAAAAGAATAAAATGTATCACACCGTCGCGTCGATACACAAGTTCAAAATATACCACAAGTACAATACACAAGGATAAAATATACCGTAGTATGGCGTCAGTACACAAGTATCAGATATACCACAACGTCAATAAACATGGATACACTAGACAAAAACGGTAATACGCAAATACTAACATTTGCTCTGCATTGCCTCTATATAACACTACCAAGGCCAGTTCCGTGTTATGAGACCATAACACAGGCGTAATGATATATCCACGGGACCGACTTACTACCGGATAGCTATTCCCCTCCGCACTAGCAAGTAGATTAGCAAAACACCTCACTACGATTAAATAATATTCACCGTGTTATGTACGACTATTATAAAATGTGAATTGAATATATTGAAAAGTCACGAGACAACATTCCGTGAGCAATTCCATGGGCTGTTCTACGTCTTGAACAAACACCGCGAAATTCGAATTTAAAAGTGTGATGTAAACTTAGAAATGAAAAAAAATAAATAAAAAAAAATGTAGATATAAGCATAAAACAACATTCTGTTCCGTGATAGGTTCCTATAACATGGAACAGAATGATGTTTAGTGCTTAATATAAAATCAGAAATCACAATCATTACGAAATGACAACCACGGATGATGAAACGGTTGTGTTCAATTAGGGAACGGACTATTATTGTTAAATTGAAAAATTCTTGTATGAAACCATAAATTATGGTGTATTCGTGAAAATGTTAAAAAGTATGAAGAAATAAATATTCAGTGTATGTTTGATACAAATAATATACTGGTTAAGGTCAGTTCATAAAAGGCAAACAATTGTTCGTCCGAGCTGGTAAAAAAATAAAACGAAAATGAAAATCTCAAATTATCAAAATGTCTAAGGCTATTGAATTTCCTTTTAATAAAACAATGCATTTAGCAACATGTTGAGGCATGTGAACTCGTATGACTCAGAACAACCCATTATATCATTGTTGCCCGCAACGATTGTGCCGGGATACTGATCTATATGTAGTGACACTTACTATACATAATGCATAAACCCATACATCATCAACTAGTTCGGGCTGATAATAGCACCACGTCGCGAGAAAATACAAATATATAAATATCCCAGGCTCCTTGGTCACCAGATTCAGTTGTGTTGATATTACTAACCAAATGATGATTTACAGGTGTGGGTCACAGGCAATAACAGGTGTGGGTCACAGACAATCACGGAGCCTTATTACAGCTATATAGATGTGTGGAATATATCATTGATATTATCCAGCGGATCCCTTTTATAAAACAGACAATATCGTGTTGGTGTGAACAAAGAGAACTGTGTTCAGATGCTGGATAAAAGCTCACATAGTGCCTGTGTACCTAGTGGCATTTACTCCCAACAGCTGATGATACCAAGGATATTGTAGAGTTTTAAGAAAATCCAGAGAAATACTTCATCATTTGACGGTAAGACAAGCACAAGTGAACTTTCCTGAAATCATGCATTCAACGAGACATACAAACACTTGTCATAATGTGCTATTTATGGTATTGTATATTACAAAAACACCTCCTTGTCTCAAGTTGGACTATATGTGCCCATACCTCTTTAACTTATCTTGCGTCATTAGTGTGTGAAAGAAATAGAACTGAAATGTAGGACACCATATTCAAATTCTTTCCTTTTGTACACAAGTTAAATGACTTTTGATAACAACGTGGCACAATTGTGTATTCCTCGCCGATGAATAGTGACAAGGCTTATTTCAAAACAACACACATACTGTTGATGTGAAAATATGTATAAACCTATCAATACTCAGTATTTCATCTACATAATTGCTGAACAAGTGTTGTCTGTGTGTTGTGTACTAAAATACCACATTTTACAGCAAACTGTAATCTTATCATCCCTAATTGATACAGCCAGTTCACATCAACCTCAACTCCACGCCATAATGACTCGTTGACTGTCATGCCCCCAAGGTAAGCTTGTAACTGGAACTTAGTCTGGCACGGTAAACAGGAAATGCTACTTTAAGTATATATGAATTGTCCTTTCGAAATGTTTAACGTTATAGGGGTTTTATGGACACCTCTTCCCAACGCCGACTTCCTACATGTTTCAGAACACTTTTTACATGCATTTTCATACTTTACATATTTGTGGTACACGGCTGAAACCGAATTGAACAAAATGGCCATATGATGCAGGAGCACTTTTTTTCGCATTTCACATCGGCATACATGCACTAAATTTATAAATGGATGTCTCCTTCTTCGTATTTCTAGTTTGTATTAGATAGGCTGTTTATACCAGCCTTAACTCTGAAATACTTCTTTATCATTATAATAGCAATACTTATATAAATGAAACGTCAATATTATGATAAAATCACTAGTAGACAAACAGCACCATCCGGCATATATATGTATATTAGAGTTACAATGAAATAGCGAAAAGATGAAGAAATCTACTGATATCAACTGAAACGTCTAATATCATTAAATACAATATCGCGGTATAAGTTCTAATAAGAAAATATAATACGGTTCTATTGAGAAACACTAAAAACTGAATATTTGTAAAAACAACTAATTGGAAAAACAATCAATAATAGCAATGCTTTCAAAAAAATCTTTTAACAAATAATATTTAAAAACCTAAAATACGTACCGAATTGCATTTTTTGAAGATATGATCAATATAGAATGACATGCATGAGTCAATTTCTAATTTCTTATCAGATGTCTTATGTACGGTCAATCTAATCTAGCCCCGTCACTTACATTGTATTAATACTCTTTGAAAAATATCCAAAAGACGTTTTTTTTTCGATAATTTGTTTTATAGATGAAAAGAGCAACTAAAACCTGCTAATATCAAATCACATACGAAAGTTATAATGTATAACCATATCTATATCATTTGAATGATTTTATATAATACTTCTTGTCAACTAATCGCCAGTTCCCTTCTTACTGGACTTGATAATGTTCTTATGTATCCGATACGGGGTTATACCAATACAAAGCACACAGAACACATTTTCATTAGACATCAATAATAAGGATGTGTGGGTAGAATACAGCAACTAAACACCAATTATCCTTCAGACTTATCAAGGAGATCGATCCTTATTTAAGCCGTCAGGTTACTGTTATGTGTTTTAATGTCGGTAATCCCAGCCTATTAGCCATGATCGTTGGCCAATCACACATCCTTCAAAAACGATTTGACGTTAATTGGTGTCAATGAGGGAATATTTACTCCGTATCAGCACGTATTTATGACGTCCCACACTAAACTGGTTGGAAAATGATATAAATGTCAGTTCCATGTGCGATTGTTCTCAATCAATATTTATGTGACACGTGACAGATACACCAGTTTTGGAGAAACACGGGCTATTTTTTGCTTTTATGACAACAGAACTCCTCTGAAAATCTAGTTGAATAGTCACAGCATCGTGTCGAAAAAATGTACCCTGTCGTCAATATACCAGGACAAATCATAAACGCTCTTAATCAATACATAACAAAGTGGAGAAACCAAAATCAAAGGCAATGTACATAAAGTTTCCCATAAAAATTGGAAACGGAAGTATGTAGGTTAGAATGGTAAGTTTTTCCTGCCATACGTCATAAGTCATGGTATTTTGTTTGATTGTTTCCAGATCAAGGTGTCTTTTATATCGATCAGCCGTAGGTACATCCTAGAAACCAGTCAAACAGAATTGGTTGTTCGTTCTTATAGAAATAGGATACCAATCACGTTCAACATACAATATTTCACATGTACAACCTAGCTAGGCCAATAGTAACTGTATTGAAAGACAGGGTTCCGAATGCTCATAATATACGACACGACATCATTATTGTCTCTCTTTTCGATTTCCTCCACTCCTTTGATGATTGTTTCATGCTGCTCCTAGTTGTCCTAGGTACACATAGATGATGTAAGGGATTCATTTATGTAAATACAACCTCTCATGAATGACAACGGTATACATAGTTATATTTTATTAAAGTTGTAAACTTAGACCATTACATTATTATATAATTATCTGTATATATAAGGTATTAACTTAAAACACTGCTGTATTACATAGGTAAATATGTTTAGGGTGTATTTATTGAGGGTAAAGACTAAAATAATTACATTATTACATACTTAAATTTATATATATATCAGGTATGAACTTAAATCACTGCATTATTTCATAGTTTCATCAACATAGATCGCCACAGTATCAGAGAATTTTATTTATATAGGTGTTAACTTACAAAGTTAATCATAGCTTTCCCTTTCCTGGTATTAACATCCCTGTTTCCCCAAACTACAGTGCTTATGTATGTTGCAGCCGATTTGGTATTCAAGAGCTTCCTCAATATATCGTTAATTCCTTGATAGGTGTCAACTACTGACGGACAAACTTACAATACAATGTTTTCAAAGTTGCAGGTTGATGAAGACTAAGAGCAAGTTTAATGGTATCCATCATGATCCCATAGGGCAATATGTAATGTGATAATGCTAAATATTGTCCATTGTGGTTTTGTTGTCACTACACCACGTCTTGGTTTGAGGACACAACATTACTAACGTTTTACCTAGACTTATATTGCGGGTTTCGTCGATGAAACAGAAGACGCTTACCCTTCAGGAAGACCTGGTCTTAATATCTTTGTATTATTTCAAGGGTCTCCATCTAGATGTTCATTTTGTTCATATTTTGCCCTGGATTTATCGATTTTAAGCTCGAATTATGGTTTTGTTGTCATTTCTGTGTTCTCTTGTTGTTTTGTTTTGTGATAAGATGTTAATTTCAGTCACAACGGTATTACAGAATAATATCTATATCGGATGATATACTTTAAACTTAAACCGCTGCGATTTGACATAGCTTTATTTGCATTATTCTTAATGGTGGAACAGAGTTATATCAGTTTTAAACATAAATCACAACATTATCACATAGTTTACTTATATACAATATAGAGTATTAAATTAGATCACTACATCACATAGGTTATATTTATAAACTATGTAGACTTAAATATCTACTTAATCGCATATACTAGTATAGTTATATGTATATGCAGTGGACACTTCAATCACTGTATTATAACATATAATATAGTTACATTTTTATAGATTGTCAACTTCAACCACTATTAAATTCAAAATGTTACTTACAACGAATTTCTACATCAGTAATTCGGTGTAATTACATTAATTAGTTTGGCTTAGTTTTATCGGGTTTAACGCCCTACCACAGCTAGGGTCATTTAAGGGCTCGCGTCCATGTGTGTGGTGTAAGCATGCACGCTGTTGTAATTGCCTCCTTGCGATAGCGCGGTTCTGATGCCTTCTTTATAGTGCTACCTCACTGAAAGGCATCCAGCACAGCATTCCGCCCGGTCAAATTATACTGACAACGGGTGAACCAGTTGTTGCCATTACCATACATGCTGAACGTTAAGCAGTCATGATCTAGATAAGTTTCCCTCTTCAGCTTTACTTAAAATCATAAGCTTCACAAAACATGGATAGTCGAGTATGTGTGGACAATGTAAAAATCGACCTGTCACTTGAAGAACAAGTAAAAGATACTCTCACCTGGTCGAGTCTGTCAATTATCAAAGATCCATAATGACCGCTTTGTGACAGATACACCATATATGCCATGTTTAAACGTACAGCTTTTAAACTCGAGGTCATTGGATTTAGATGATCTCACAAGCGTTAGAAATAAGCAACAAAGGCGACAGTCATTACAGGTCGTCTATTTACTAACGGATACAAAAGAACCAAAGATTTGCCATGTTGGAAACCCGACTACTAGTCCAAATGGTAATGATTTTTAATAGCATTTTCAAATCTAACTTGCTATGATAAACAACCGGAAATCTCTGTCAGATTTCTGACAGCTTTTATCATTCACATCATTTTTAATTACCGCGCGCTCAAACACCGAAATACAATGAAAAATAGTATATTGAATTGTAATTTTGTACTTTAACACAAGAATGCTTACTTTCCTAGTTACATATTTCTATCTATAACAAATGAAACTAACGTGACCAGTGAGATTGGTAAGTATGTCAGCCATTTAGTGATTTTAAGTTGAATCTGAATCAGCTAATAACTATATCACATATTTCAGTTAAGTTTTCCAACAGCTGACAGCTACTTTAGTATCTTAAGTCAGGAAAAAACCACAAGTAACTTAAATTTACATCAGTAACCTCGGTCGCGAACAACTAATAGCTACATGTACATTATTAATTTTATTTTAAATATGGAATGTTTTTGATTTAAATCTAGGACAGCTTATAACTTCGTTAATACTTATAAGTTTTGAACAACTAATAACCACTTCAGGAATTTAAGTCTAGAACGACAGAACAATGACTAACAAGTACATTGTATGACGCTTGTACCCAGTCCCTAATCGTATGGTAGAACAATATCACGGATCATTCTACATTTCATTTGTTTAATTTCAGTATAATGATTAAAATCAGGAATCATTGTGAAAAAGTGATGTCAGTTAAAGGACGTTAGCACATTAAAATGCATGTAAATAAGCATTTGATCCAGTGATTGGTAGCGTTCATCGTTCATGCAACTTTGTAATGTTAACGCCAAAATGAACCACATACACGGTATTTCACTTCAGCTTCCGTTCATGATAATCTAGCTAGTAGTAACAATAACATAATTCATTAGAAAACAAACAAGGGTAATCTTTTTCTTACGAAAATTGAAATGAACTAATTATTCATTCCACTCGGGCATTTAACTTGTAATCAAGAGTAGAAGAAATATTCGAGAAAGATTTAGTACTTGAAAAAGTAAAGGGTCAAGACCAGTTACTAATCTAAATTTGTGCAATATTACATATGGTTCAGACCGCATTTGTCACAAAATAAACTAAAAATCTGGAATGGTGACCCCTCCCTGAAAAAAATCTGGATCGGCCATTGAAATCAGTTGAAATGGTGCATTATTTTTATTTTTGGAATGAATGAAAATTTATATCGATAATATCTACTTTTAACGGAGCCAACGTAGAGGTAACTCCATAGCGAACTCTTACTACGATATCTGATAGAACTCTTACTACGATATCTGATAGAACTCTTACTAAGATATCTGATAGAACTCTTACTAAGATAACTGATAGAACTCTTACTAAGCTATCTGATAGAACTCTTACTAAGATATCTGATAGAAAGTATACACGATACCCTCTATCGCCTTGTCTATTATTCTGACTACGGTTTAGGTAGATTTATCAAGGGCGACATTGTTGAAAAGAGACGAAAATATGATATAGACAGAAATATGATACAGCAATGAGCTTCACAGCGATCGATAATTATAATTTGATACTTATGAATACAATACAGTATAAAGAAAAAGATGGACACCCCTCGTTATAACGATATACATTTCAGTTTTAAGATGGATATCTAGAATGGTGTTTTTAACTTAGTTTATTCTGCACGCAGGCATATCTGCATCCATATTTAAATCATAGTCCATATCAATTTAATTATAAAATATAACAGAGTCTTTGATGTGACGTCACTTTATTGTTGTTGTGAATCTCCTTTCATCACTTCCCCAAAATTTATCAATGCGGTTTTCGAAAGTTATTAGATTTGGTGCTTGAATCACGTTCTCGAGTGGGGAATTCCGGTTGCTTACAATTCGTTGAGTAAATGAGTATTTCCTTTCGTCCAGTCTGCTCCATAGTTTATCTAGACTGAGTTAATGTCTTCGAGTTCTTTTATCTTGTTTTATTAACAAAAGTCCCTGTGATGATGTTGTATTACGGTCACCCCTCAAGCTTTTAAACACTTCTACCATGTCTTCTTCTTCTTCCATTACAAGGATCAGAACTCCAAGGTTGGAGTGCAAAGAATATTTTTGTTTGTGTAATTTTTAGGTATTATATTAAAACTATGTACATAACGAGGATGCAAAGTTAGTAAAGAGACTGGTGGTAACCTTCAAGTGAGGATTTGAAAGAAGGTAATTCCTCACTAAGGGCCAGTGACGTTGGTAATGAGTTCCAGGTGATAATAGTTCTTGGGGAAAAAAAGAGAACTTGTAGGCGTCTTTTGCGGTAGATATTGTCTTTATTTTATGCACCCTCCTTGTTCGTCTGTCACCTGATGTCCAGTATGATGATGGGTTAATTTTAACGATGTTATGCGAGATCTTGTTTAGCATTGGCAATGTAAACAGGTCTCTCCTATTACGTCTATAGAATAACGACGAGAGTTATGATAGAACTTCCGTTACATGTAAGCCCAGGTTGCCCGTCCGGTGTTCTCGTCATAAACCATACAGGCTTATAATACCAGCTGAACACGTTTTGTGATTTTATTGGTGTGTAATTCTCCGTCACTACGGTAGCGTGTCATTCGAATCCATGATCCATAATTCATCGATGAAATGTCTTATTCATGAAATAGGATTACTTGAAGTATATTACCGTTCCAATTTCAAATATTAAACTTAAGGAGTGTATAAAAACTATTTTCAGAAATGTCTTTGAAGGAATAACTTTAAAGTGAGTGCTGTATTGTGAGCGCTGTCTGCTTGAGATGGTTGACTTACCAATGTCGACTTGTACAGTACCTGTCCACACGTCTTTGTCGTGTAGATTAATGATACATATTAGTGGTATTTAAGGTTCATTTGTAAGTAATTCGCCATCAATAAACTCACACGTTATGACGGTATTATCCTGGAGGGGTAATACTTTAATGGTGTACGTTAGGGACGCGGCGACACAACACACACTAATAGTGTATAATGTATATTCTTAGTGTTAACGGACAGATATTCCCAGTTATATCATGCTACCTGTAAACAACCCTTCACACAGTACAATCATAAGACTTAACAAAGCTGTTCGATTAAGAATAAACATCAAACGATAAATACAGTTTGCGAATGAGAATAAGTTATTGATTTATTACACATTTAGACCGTTATCGGGTTATCTCAGTCTCGGGCTAAGATTCTGTAACATCTCAACCTAGGCTTACGCCTCGGTTGGGATTGTGTTACAAAATCTTAACCCTCGACTGAGATAACCCGATCTCGCTCAGTTACAGGTAAACGATTTGTTTAATCTGGTTCCTACAGGGGCTACATAGCCCCAACTACGTGGACCATGTATCACAGATTGTTAACAAGTCCTCATGCAAAAACAGATATATCGATGTTGGAGATCGATAAGAATCGTTATTGGTTTTGAGATACAATGTAAACAACCACATTCAGTGAGATATCAATCAGTAAAAGTGTTTGAAATAGCATAATTAAAATAAAGAAAGTAATCCATCTTGTGGTTGATGACAATACGTCAAGTACATTCTATAGGTCTTTGTTTGACGATGAAATGTTGTGCTGATATGTGTTTGTATTGTTCTATATCAAGAAGATAACTCACTTGTCATTGAAATCCAAATCATTATCAGATAATATAGAAGGATATAACAGTGAATAGGAGCCGATCTGCCCTTGTGCTAATGAGATTTATTTTCGTCGATTCCGGGTGTTTGTTGATTACAGTGTTTCTACATACAGACAAGATCACCTGGGGGGAAAGTCATAAACTACATGATACTGCGATAGGCAGAAATAAAACGGCTATTAAATTGATCCGGTAATACTAATGCCTATATACATAACTGTATTTTGTATTGCAGTTTATAGGTAATTCTCGGTAAAAGTGGACAGTCGAGTGGTTTCACCTCCAAGTCAACAGCTTTGATCTGGCTGTGTACGGTAACTAGCCCAATACACTTGTGTGTGATCACGTAAACGTTCGGTTAGAGGATCATGTGCCCGATCAGGCGTAGTGAGATTTAAAATCAAGTTGATTTTTCTGTGTATGAAAACAGTTTATTTTGGTATCAGATCAATGTATATAGATATCACAATTGACAAGAGTGGTGACTATTCTTAATTTTGGACAAGCGCTCAGTCAGGAATCCTGATAAGTCCGAAATCTAAACTGAGTCGAGGATTACTGCCGAATCAAGGAAACCTCCGGAATTTGTTTTAAGGTGAATGTTGAGCGTGACCCTATAAGTGTCGCCGCATCCTCATTGTAAACACTGGACGTTCCGAACATTGTTTCAGCAATCAATCTTTACACGCGTGATTTAGCCGCTCTCCTTCCGAACTTCGATCGTCAATGACAGGTAGGTTTAAATGTTCGGTAAAAGTGCCTGGAAGTGTTGTCTGTCGTCGGTAGGGTATACATCACGGGAACGTCAAGCTGGGATACGCATGTCCCTATGATAAGCTGGAATAATAATAAGTTGGAATATTAATTGCCTGGAATTCTAAGACCTGTGTTTAATGTGAGTATACATACATATTATTGATTCGTAATACCTATATTAATTAACAAGCAATACACATTTTCTTTAGCTATGAAATGGAGATATTCTTTATTTTCACAAATGCCCGGGTATTTAATATTATCCAAAATAACAGCCATTACATGGCAACTGATGGAGAGTATTAATTGTCGGTAACAGTGAGCTGGAATTTGTAATTAGATGAAGTTCAAAATGATGACTTGTTTATAGGTTCTGCGTTTTATATTCTGCCATGCACAATATAGGTGCGTTGCAGGAATACTATCAACTAGTATCTAAAAATCGATGGGTTTTTTTGAATTAAGAATTAATGGCACCCTAGAAGAAACACTTGAATGAGAACAATATATTAACGTTATTACTACATAGTTACGTGACAGTACACACAATGTCGTGTAAAATTCATGGACAGTACTAGTACTAGTGTTAATGAGATGTGATACCGCCTTCACTAATTGAAGATCACCCAGATGGCACAAGGGGATATGTATTTTGCAATTTAATGCTGTTTTCTGCTTGGTCGAAACATCAAGGATAAAAGCCCCCATGATGTATCTTACTTTGTCTACAAATTATATATAACCCTGCTTCTATTTAAAAAAAAACTTTATTCATTTCATATGTTTTTTATGACCACAGTATATGTCAACCTGAAGACTGAACACTATTTCGTTTCCCCACAGGTATATAAGGTATTATAGTGAAGACTGAACACTATTTCGTTTCCCCATAGGTATATATACAGTAGTATAGTGATGACTGAACACTATTTCGTTTCCCCACAGGTATATACAGTATCATAGTGATGACGGAACACTATTTCGTTTCCCCACAGGTACATGTATATACTGTATGATAGTGACGATTGAACACTATTTCATTTCCCCACAGATATATACAGTATGATAGTGATGATCGAACACTATTTCGTTTCCCCACAGATATATACAGTATGATAGTGATGATCGAACACTATTTCATTTCCCCACAGGTATATACAGTATTATAGTGACGATTTAACACTAATTCGTTTCCCCACAGGTATATACAGTATGATAGTGATGATTGAACACTAATTCGTTTCCCCACATTATAGATTGTTTAATTGATGTTATTTCCTTTCACAATGAATTTAAACTAGACAGAACAACACAGGACTATCGCTTGCGGTTTAATTGTTGTACTGTCAAATTGACCGAAAATCAAACTGACATGTGAAATGCCAAACTCAACTTTTACCTATATCATCGGGAATGTTTCGCGGTCGATAAATGTTTTACATGCTTCTTCATTAGTGCACGTTCGATAGAACACACTCATTAAAGGCGAGTTCGATAAATGTGTTTTACATACATGCTGTACGTCGCGTTGTTGATCGGGTGTCATAAGGGATACGAGGATTTATTACATTCTATCGCTAATTAGCATACTTTACATACACGTCTATCTACAAATAACCCTTCATCACGAGTTTAAAGTCCCCGGATACACGGAGAGCAATTACACCCTTTTAAAGTCGGATCGAAATCCTTAAACGTATTTTAATGTGCCTCGTACGTATTGTCAAATTCCCATTCAAATTGGCACATACCTTTTCACGTAAGGTTGTAAATACCTATATACAATCACCGCATGTGATAACACAGTGTAAAACTAAAAATACATAATTTGACATAAGAATCGCCTACACTGTGTTTTTTTTTATGTATTTGACGTTTTACCTATGCTAGAAGTGAAAATTATTAACAATAACTTATGAATTCTTTCATTTTGGATATGTAAAGGGACCCAATTAATATCCAGAAAAGTAATGAAGTTTATATGACTTTGTTTGTAGAGATGTCAAATGTTGTCTCTAAGTAAAACTTCAACACGATTCTCATATCTTCAAATAAAATGAAGACTGATTTTCTAGTTAACAAAAACTTGAATGAAATTGCCTTCCATCTCTGATAAACGACACACTGTAGTTTTGTTTACTCTGATACACGACATACGGTATACTGTGGCAGTGTTTTTTTACTCTGATAAACGACATACATGTACGGTAGACTGTTATAGTGTTGTTTTCCTCTGATAATCGACACACGATAGACTGTTGTAGTGTTGTTTTCCTCTGATAATCGACACACGGTAGACTGTTATAGTGTTGTTTTCCTCTGATAATCGACACACGATAGACTGTTGTAGTGTTGCTTTCCTCTGATAAACTACACACGGTAGACTGTTGTAGTGTTGTCTCACTCTGATAATCGATACACGATAGACTGTTAGAGTGTTGTTTTCCTCTGATAATCGACACACGGTGGACTGTTGTAGTGTTGTTTTCCTCTGATAAACGATACACGGTAAACTGTTATAGTGTTGTCTCACTCTGATAAATGACACACTGTAGACTGTTGCAGTGTTGCTTTACTCTGATAAACGACACACGGTAGCTACTGTTGCAGTGTTGCTTTACTCAGATAAACGACACACTGTATACTGTTGTAGTGATGTTTTACTCTGATAAACGGCACACGGTTGACTGTTGTAGTGTTGTATTACTCTGATAAATGACACACTGTATACTGTTCTATTGTTAATTACTCTGATAAACGACACACGGTAGACTGTTGCAGTGTTGTTTTACTCTGATAAACGACACACGGTAGACTGTTGTAGTGATGTTTTACTCTGATAAACGACACACGGTAGACTGTTGTAGTGATGTTTTACTCTGATAAACGACACACGGTAGAGTGTTGTAGTGTGCTTTACTCTGCTAAATAACACACTGTATCCTGTTCTACTGTTGCTTTACTCTGATAAACGACACACGGTAGACTGTTGTAGTGTTGCTTAACTCTGATAAACGGCACACTGTAGACTGTTGTAGTGATGTTTTACTCTGATAAACGACACACGGTAGACTGTTGTAGTGATGTTTTACTCTGATAAACGACACACGGTAGACTGTTGTAGTGTTGCTTTACTCTGATAAACGACACACGGTAAACTGTTGCAGTGTTGCTTTACTCTGATAAACGACACACTGTAAACTGTTGCAGTGTTGCTTTACTCTGATAAACGACACACGGTAGACTGTGGCAGTGTTGCTTTACTCTGATAAACGACACACGGTAACCTGTGGCAGTGTTGCTTTACTCAGATAAACGACACACGGTAAACTGTGGCAGTGTTGCTTTACTCTGATAAACGACACACGGTAACCTGTGGCAGTGTTGCTTTACTCTGATAAACGACATACGGTAAACTGTGGCAGTGTTGCTTTACTCAGATAAACGACACACGGTAGACTGTTGCAGTGATACTTTACTAAGATTAATAACGACACACTGTAAACTGTTGCAGTGTTGCTTTACTCTGATAAACGACACACGGTAGACTGTTGTAGTGTTGTCTCACTCTGATAATCGACACACGGTAGACTGTTGTTATGTTTCTTTACTCTGATACACACAGTTGACTGCCAAAGTGTTACAAAAACGCATGGTAAACCGATCTGTCTAGAAGTGTCTTGTACGGTTTACTATATGTACCACTGCATTCACGATCACGGGCTGTCTGTTTGAGAATACTCCAGAAGAAGTTGAGAATGACTTGAAAACAACTTGAGAATGACTTGAGAACAACTTTAGAAAATATTGTGAATGAATTTTCCAATTTGGTAACGTATTTTATAAAAAAGAACGTCTGCTTGCGCCAGGTGATGTCCTGCACCACGCAAAGGTGTACGACGGAAGGAAATAATCCGTCATAAACAAATCCTTATAAAATTATGAAAAGATAATGTGAGGAAAACAACATTAATGTTAGCTTAAATGTGGATATGGAGAGGCCACTGACGATAATATTGTTTTAAAAATATCTATCTAACTAGTTTAATGTGCATGCCATTCCTCCGCGCAAACTTTTTGTTAACGTGTGTGACAGACCGAGGATCATGATGATCACGGCGTAATGATATATAAATCTGTCTGTAATGTTTTCGTTATATTTTGTGTCTCTCATAGAGAATATTTACCGCTTAAAGAGGGATAGAGTGCTTTATTGAATATGTTGTGCAGATTTGCTCGTTAAAGAAGACCACTGAGCTGTATCTTTTACTGGGCGATGACTTGAAACCCGTCATAATCCGACCATGGTACAGTAGTACATGTAGTATTATATGTTGCTACAAAACACACGCTATAGAAACATTAGTGATTGTAAAGTGTGTGGGGAAATATCTAAGGGTCAACCGTCTATATGTTAACAAAAATAATGATATTACGACGCGTGATCATAAGCGTCTGATTTTGTAACTCCAGATTTCAGACATGAAAACATACTTATTGACTGTAATATCGAGTGAAAACACACTATACGAAACACTTTCATTAATGAAAGTTACTTGTCACACGTCTCAATAGCTCAAAGGAACAGAAAAGGAACTTTCTTCCGACACATTTGCAAAATATGCAAGTCTATTGATGTTATTTTATTGTTGGGTTATTATCTTTTAAATCCAAAATAAATGTTTTGTTTTCTTTAAATTTTGACACTGTTGAAAACAACAATGATTCACGTGAACCTTCAATGCAGTGTTACATTAATGAAGCTCTATACCATTGGGTAACGTTCTTAAAACTTCACCACGACATACACAACAGTACGTCTGATGTCATACATTGGAAATTGACATGTATTGAAACTAATGTTTGCTTTTAGATAACATATTTACACCATCTTAAATACCACAATCAAAATTATGTCATTCTCTATGACTTACAATGAAAACAAATTCTGGCACGGCACTTGTGGCTGTCATTAATCCCGTTTTGGACAAACAACACCACAGTGACATGGCACAAAACTCAATACACGCTTATCTGTTGTAAAACTATAATGGAATCGCTGTACTTGTAATGCTGTCGTTAATTGACTGACTCTCATGTGACGTAGATCGTTATTTGGGAAGTGACCGTCTTTCGTAGCTATTGAATATGTATTAAATGAAGTCCATCTGCATGATGTGTACTTTAAGCGTTGTATAGTACTATCTTACTATTACAGTATAGTATACATATAAAATGAGCGAGATTTTAATGTGTTCGGTAGTGGACAGTTTGACGTATTACCTTACTATTACAGTATAAATTTAACGATTTTGTGTGGTTTGGTAGTGGACAGTTTGACGTATTACCTTACTATTACAGTATAAATTTAACGATATTGTGAGGTTTGGTAGTGCCCGTTTTGTCGTATAAATTCCCTATTACATGTAACTTATACTTCTCATTTCTTATCATTTTTCGGGATATTGAATCTACTATTCCCTCTAAAATTGTTTCTGTTCCATTTCTACCATTTTACTCCGTTACTCATTTGACACATTGTGTTACCGTTTGGTAAGGATATGCCGACTGATTCTTTATCACTTTATTGTCTTAACGGCCTTTAAGAATGTGTGAGATCAATTTAAATGCTGAATTTCCTATAGTTCCCCTAACTTCCAGTAAAGCAGACAAATGTCAATCGCGCTTCAGTATTAACGACCACCTCATCACGGGGCGATCGACATTCAAATGAGCAGTTAATATTGTTTGTTTGCCACAAGTGGTTATTGATAATCCGTATAATACACTACCGTGTCAACGGTGAGAGTATTACCAGTGTCTCTTATCATCGAACGAGCACAGAAACAGATCCGCCGTGTTTTATAGGGGCGAAATAATTCCTTATCACTATGTCGTGATAGAATGGTCTTACCCCCGTTACTCCCAATCCAATATAAGATATTCCAAACATCATATATCACTCTTAGTTTTATCAGCCAGACAGCATTATAACTCTCAAACTCTACGTTCATTTATTTCACATATATTTTTATTATCCAAATTATATCAAAATTTATTACATTTCTGCAATACCCACTCCGAATCTACAAAAGCAGATAATATTCTAAGTTCATTTAATTTCATATATCTGATTGATCCAAATTACGTCAATATAAATTCTGTATCTGCAATACACCCCCCCGTAATTACGAAAGCGGATAACCATATATACGTAATAACACCACAAATATTGCTTTCATAGTATGGTATTATATTTACCCCGTGTCCATTAACACGTGGTCATTTGTACAATGAGTCCTGACCGGAAGATGTCCATTAGTGGCTGGAAGTGTCAAAAGTCGATGGTTTATGAAATCGAGTTTCTACAGTGTAATAGGGAATACTCACCTATTTGACCACAGGTATAACAAAAATAAGCACGAAACGACAACAGGGACAGACGAAACAAAGTGAAAAATATTAATACTGGCAGCGAAGCCATGTGATCCGAGATTATCAGTTTTTTCCTGCCCCACATGTGGTCCCCGTCTCCTACAAATATACATAGAAACGTATGTAGGTAACGGGGACTAAAGACATAGCGAACAAGTCTTAGCAATAGTAGACGCTGATATATACCGATGACAGATACAAATACATACCAATGGTAAACACTGTTACATACAAACGGTAAATACTGTTACATACCAACGGTAAACACTGATACATACCAATGGTAAACACTGATACATACCAATGGTAAACACTGATACATACCAACGGTAAACAACCAATGGTAGAAACTAATACCTAATGAAATTGCAAAGAAACGTGTCTGTTTTCATATTTTGTATACAGACAGTTAATGTCTGTTTCACATAATAACTGGTTGTCCCACTATCAGCCCCATCGATTAGCTTATTGGTGCCATTTAAACGTGCCTCAGTATGTTGTCAGCTATTTACCGCTAAAGGAATACACATCGATACATCGACCACATCAGAGTGAGATAATTACATCTCTGTCAGGTACAAAATGAGCATTCAGGACGAGGACAATCGTCCGTCAACCTCCCCGTCATACTGCCGGCCATGAGTGGTCAAACAGCTAAAACAGAGATACACACTGTATTGACATGTCGTTACAACAGAGCGCTAGACTGGGCTTTAATTGACACCATCAAAGAGGAACGGATGTTACATACCGCGTTATTGTGGTGTCAATGCGGATGAGCTGCTCGACGTAGTACAAATTAGTGTTTGCCTGGATGGTTCGCGATATATTAAATACTGAACATTTATCGTGAAGCCGCGTCTGTCAGTTACTATGCTGATCTCCCTGTTTGGTTTGCTATATGTTCTATAATTAATAATGTAAAAGGTACGAACACATGACAAAGAGGTTGCTTCAGAAATCAATAGTTATTTTATTATCACCTGATAGTTTCAGTCCCACATCAACATCTGACCATAAACATGTACATGTAAAACGTATAGTGTTGGTATTATGACAATTTAATCAATACTAAAATGTCTAATGGTAAATGAGCACAAAGATGGACGGAGGTTGAAAGTCAGATCAATGAAGACATACTATTGGTAATATCATTTATAAATACACTCTCGTCTAACACCTGGAGGTTTCAAAGACAGTTTTACACAGAACTGTAGTAAGTTAATATATACAAGCTTTCTTTCGTTTTCTTTTCAGAATCTTGTGACAAAAACCCCGCAGAAATAGAAGTTCCTTAAAGACGATAATCAGGTGAGTAAAGAACGGGTAAACAAAACATATATCGATATCACTGTAATAAGTGATGTAGTAACGTGATGTCATATTTCATTATGGTGATTATTATAACAAATCGATATAGTGCTATTTTCATATATAGTGAATTGGTAATATCTCTATAGTGATAACGTGATATCAGTAAATAATTCCATGATAACACTAGTCCTTTGTAGTGATATAACCTATTCGTTTAGTGATATTATCTTTCCCTCAAAATGAACAGGATAGTATCACTCTGATGAATAGACAATATCACTAAGATCACTATGTATTGTTACATGTATCTCCCCCAATGTGAAGCAATTCCTATGGATTGTAAAAATGTGAAGCAATTCCTATGAATTGTTAAAATGTGAAGAACCCCTATGTATTGTAAAAGTGTGAAAAAAATCAACTTATACAACCAGCAACGGTAAGCAAATAAAATATATCCCCATTGACATAAAACAATCATTATGTACTACCATCAATATGAAAGGACCACTAAATTCCCTAACCAACGTAAAACTATCAATACGTTCTTCTATTTTTGATGAATTATCTGTTAAATAAGTAGGCCTTGTCGTAGGAGATATCCATCAAGTAAGTAGTGGGGACCCCATACACCAGCTCTAGATAGCTGTACGTCATGGCCGGACTGTAACAGTTCATATTCACAAAACTTATATAACACATCCATTGCATAAGATGTCCAGTATTTCGTAATGGTTCCTAAATCAACTATCGTGTGAGACATGGAGCGGACAGCCCACCCATTAACTTATATTCGTGTAGATCAAAATGATAAACAAACAAGGGTGCGAATGAAATATCAACAACATTTTGTTGAAGTGTTTAGCTAGTCATTGCATACGTACTAATTTGAATACAATTATGCGGTGTAATATTTCAGGAGTCATTTTCAAGAAGTTTGACTTGCTTTTAACTTTCAATACCACTCTTGTTCAAACATTTTAAAACCGAATTCGGCCACTTAAACCATCTCGCCCGTCAGTTCTACAGTAACGCCAGCCATTGACCTGTTGAATGACTATACCCATCTACTTATCTCAGGTTTACAGTATACAAGTTGTTTTGATTAGTTAAACAATACAAGACTCTCTAGACTGGACTATGCTATAACGTGACGAGTATAAGCCTTTGTGTCAGTGTATAACAGAATGGTGTTATTGACTGTTTAGGTGATAACTAGGACCACGGAATCTTTGTTTTGTTTGTTGTTTGTTTGTTGGTCTTTTACGCCATATCAACAGCTATTACCATTTAAGGACGTGCCAGGATAACTGAATCTAACCTGTCATAAATACCAGAATCGTAACATTAATGTCACCAAAATATTAAACAAATTGATAACGTTTCAGTATCACATCTCAAAGTTGTTATATTTATCTTGAAAATATAAATTTTCTTTGTTAAATTGTCCGATTCTACCATTGATCTGACGACATGTTGGTGTACTGTTACGGACTAACACCTGCTTAATACATTATAAAACAGCACACTGACGGCTTATCCGTCATTTTTCGTAAACAGCGTGCTTGATTAGCTGGTAAGAATTGAGTGCGTGGTCGTTTACAGAAGACACACTGTTACGCGCCAATACCCAAGAACTGTTCAGTTGTTGTACTGTATGTAGTTTTAATTAAAATCCAGTTTAATTGTTGTCGTGTCAGCCAGGGACACATTCCTTCTACCCACTATGTTATAGGCCACCTATTCTACCCCTAGGTATATATACAAATGTATATCTCTAGTGTATCTCCCTAACGATGTGTATTGTTCTAAAGGTTTGACTTTGTGTCGAGATACGTATCACACAAAAGGGCATGGGAATGCAAATATACTAATATACAGTCCTTACTTACTCGGGAAAATCAATCTATCTCACTGTCTCTATGTAATATCGAAGTTTTATAACGTAAATGTCGGTTTATGTTTGTTAAACGTTTTCAATATACACTTTGTAAAAGTAATTTCTTGATTATTTTTATCTTGATGTAACAATAATATGTAGGATAACATGACAGATAGGTGTTTTATTTGTCAAAAAACATCAACTGATCACAGGAAGGTTTACACATGTATTTAACTCAGAAAGTGTCGCCAACAATTAAATAGCAACATAAAAACAAATACTTTTCTCTTGACAAGGTTTTCGTATTTCAATTTATTGCTGACTATTTATTAAACCTGGCTATGGCAACCCCTTTTAACTTTATGGTTGCTGTTGGATAAGGCCCGAGTTAGACCCCTATAGTTTATCATTTCGTTGTTATTTAAATACTCTTATCATGAACAAATACGCAGGATGTCACCTATATGAAAATGACAATATTTCATAACAGCAATATTGGCAATGATGTATTGTAAATTGATGGTTCTTTCACCTATAATACAATTTTCCAGTATAGAGATTTACAGACATATTGCCCTTAAGTGCATCATTCAAATCGGTCCAGTAATGAAGAGATTCCATGAAGTCCCTTATCATCTCTACGTTTAATAAAAAAAGTGACCTTACCCTTCCGATATAGATTTGATGAATGTTTTATCATCATTCAAGGATTAATATATCATTTAAAATCAATTCGACTTAGATAAACAGGTAATAATATTGTCGGAATAAAACTATTGACCTTCCGTTTACATGTTAGCTGTTCTTTGTAGGTATCTTGATTAACTGTTATTACACAAGAACCATTAACGTAATTCTTTTTCCGGCAAATGAAAAAATTCTTCATTGGTTTGTCTTTGAACTAAGGAAGTCATCAATGTGCATCACCGTTCATTCCTACTGTCATTGTCTATACCAATGCAGAATGCTGTCCCTGTCTGTATTACAGTGGTCATCAGCGCGACTATATACAAAATCTCTGTGAACATATTAGCATACTAAAATGAGATTTTGTTAACGTGTCGGGTTATCAGAAGAAAAAAAAATCTGTTCTGAGGAGCGTAGTTATTAATTGAAGCATTTAAACTTTAAGAAAACAGGTTAAGAAATAAAAAGTTTCATTTTTGCTAGATGAGTAAGACTGTACCTGAGAATGATTGTCCTTGGACCACACACTATAAATATACCTTTTGTAGTATTCGCTGTTGAAATGAATACAACATATTAACTTCAACGTCGGAAAACGATATTATAGATCTGATGTTCTGTTCTCACAGGGATTACCTACCTATAGGTGTGCACTGTGGTCAAGAACAGCTTATATCGTCTATAACTTCACAGGCCGAAAGCTATAAAAAGTGTTGATGCGGAAAAATACAGGCGGAAACAGTGATTCTGTACATGTTAAAGTATTAATGTTCAATCGAAGCTCCCGTGAACATGATATAAAAATGTTAATGGGAGATGTACTTGGACGAGAACATCAACAGTCTCACAATTATAATGTATGTGTAACCGTGTAGGTAGTTGGCGTTTTAAAAATAGTTCAAACAGATGCGTCCAAAACAGATATCAATATCTATATTGTTAAGCGTTTTGAAATAACAAGCTGTCAAATAGCTCGCTCCATGTGCCGTGGTTTAGATAGACAAAAGCAATATCACGTGAACGAACCAGGTGACTGGACCAAGTTTCGGCAATTAGTCTCGCAAAGTCTATAGCACCAATGACCCTTGAAATGGTTTAATAGTGGCCGAACACTAGACAAAGCACTCGTGGCACAATGCATATACGCGAACTGGGCTATTGTTTCACTCTGTACGTAATTGATATCGGACCGAAGAGCCTATTAATGTGACATGCCTAGCAACAAACGCTAGATTAACGCAGGCTGTGGTCGGGCCACCCCAGTAAAACTACCCTACATTCGGAATACTACCAACAGGCGTCATAAAATAGGGAATCATTCAAAATGTGAACGTTTCCGTATGCCATTATTTACCGGTTGATGAAGGAAAATGACGTTGTAACCTTATATGGTCGTATATATATAGACTTAAGACCTGGAGGTCAGGATAAACCCATGGGCCGGGATGGCCCTAGGGTGGACTTAGGTGGTGTGTCCCCTCTGTAAAGGTATGTTATAATGGTTTTGTGACTTTATCATCGCTTGATAGAGACCACCTTTTAGTTCAGTATACAATACTTTAATGCTGAGTTCTTGGTTATAACATTAACGATGGAGATAAGTATATATGAAGCTATATCTTGGAAGTGAACTAGAAAAAATCTCTACAACAACGTCATAAAACTTCGAGCATACCATTGTAATCTTACAAACCCTCCTCTGTCGTCAGTAATGTACCATATGTAAAATATGAATAGGTGACAAGAAATGCAAGCCTGCTTCATAATTTAAATTGAATATTAGAAAACCTAGATAGATATATCAGTAGGTACGGAGTCTGGCGGCCTTGTAATCTAGAATGCACCAGTAGATAGGTTGAGTTAACCTTTGTCAATAACATTTGCATCACTAAAACGTGACAATTAACATATAACAGTAGTAGCATGTATATCTCAAAATGATCATGAATGCAAAATCCGCATAAAATATGTGATACACTTATATGAATTCATGATGAAACATGTACAATTACTCATGATCAATACATGTACAAGAACACTATCTATGTGATGCAGGGTTGGATTTGAATGTCAGAATGTTAGTATTTAATGCGTTATATATCCAGATTGGCATGCCCAGTTTGTATAATAAGCTTTATATCTACCATAGTGCAAACAGTATCACGATCTTTCTTCATATCCTAAATCTTACTACTTCCGAACATGGAGCATATTACTACCTATCCTAAATTTGATTACTTCCCAACTTAGAGCCTATTACTTCATATCCTTGATCTGCTTACTTCCTATCTTAGAGCCTGTTACTTCTTAATCAAGATACTATTACTTCATGTCCTATATCTGATTGATCTAATTTCTTCATATCCTAGATCTCATTACTTCATATCCTAGATCTAATTACTTCATATCCTAGATCTCATTACTTCATATCCTAGATCTAATTGCTTCATATCCTAGATCTCATTACTTCATATCCTAGATCTAATTACTTCATATCCTAGATCTCATTACTTCATATCCTAGATCTAATTACTTTATATCCTATATCTGATTACTTTCCAACCTTGAGCCTATTACTTCCTATCCTAGATATGATTACTTCATATCCTAGACCTGATAACTTCCTATCCTAGAGCATATTACTTCCTATCTTAAATCTGATTACTTCATATCCTAGATCGGATTACATTCTATCCTAGATCTGATTTCTTTCCAACCTTGAGCCTATTACTTGCTATCCTAGATCTGATTACTTCATATCCTAGACCTGGTAACTTCTTATCCTAGAGCATATTACTTTATATCCTATACCTGGTAACTTCCTATCCTAGATCGGATTACATTCTATCCTAGATTTGATTTCTTTCCAACCTTGAGCCTATTACTTCCTACCCTAAATCTGATAACTTCATATCCTAGATCTGGTAACTTCCTATCCTAGAGCATATTACTTCATGTCCTAGAATTGATTACTTTCTAGCCTATAATCGATTACTTTCTCGCCTCAACTCGATTTCGCGTTGGTCCTCGTCTTTTTTTTTTTTTATCTTGTTCTTCTTTTTTCAAGAGTTTCCACGTACATCATTATTATTCGTGTGGCTTTTGTTTATTTCAAACAATTTATCCTGATAAAAAAAAACCAGATCAGTTAGTCTTATATTTATTAATTTTGATCGTCAGAACTAGATTCATACGTCCTGTATTTAGTACTTTGTTTCTGGCTATAACTAAACCCATCGCTCCTGTATTTAGTACGTTTGAAATCTGCTTTTTTGCAAGACTTCCAGACACCGAAACCTTTTAGCCAAAATATATAAATACGTATTATGTTAAGCATTAAAGTAGGATAAGCTACTGTTGGTTACTCAATTATATCTAAGCTGGATTACCAAACAAGTGGTAAGTCATATATATATTTTAATCAGCTCTCTTTGCCGTGATTGACCGTAATACGTAAGCATCACCGTCTATGTACCGAAGGGAACCTAGTTAAGCACTTACTATTAGAGAAATGTGTAATCTAAGTCTGTTCATATCAGTATACTTCGAATTAAGATTTTATAAAACCTTATACATCTCCTTGGTTAAAATGCAATGTGTTAGCGCATAATATACAGCAAATCAGTTTTATTCCACATCTAGTATTTTGTCGCTATTTTTGCTAAATGGTAAACTTAAGAATGTTCATACATATTTTATTGCACATAAGGTACACTTAAAATTAATTTAGAATAAGTTCGTGAAAATGGCACCTGTTTACCGACGTTGTTATTGATCGGTACTATATAACTTTTTTTCTGATGGACTACCTGCCACTCAGTTAACCAATTATATCACCCAGTAAACCAATATCTGGGTATCTAAGGTTTTAATCAAACTGTCAGTGGGACGTTTCTGTTCATATGATTTATATCTACAGCACCCCGACTTCACCAGCGACGTATATTAGAAATATAAATCCTTAATTTTACAGAGTATGTCATTGTCACTGACTCAGTACTCCTTTAGTACACGTCTATAGATAAACAGGTAACATCTTGTTTATCATTTGATAAATTAAAGATTGTTTGATTAAAAATCCCGTTATATATAACAGAGATGTATCATAAAGGAGTAGAGGTATTTCCCATTAGTATATACCTGGTATCTGACTGAGGTATACATATAAAGTTGGCTGCCATAGATTACACCATAAGTCACCATCTCTTTATCCATGACACGTATTCTGTGTAACACATGTACGTGTGATGTCTTGAGTGCCCTTGCTGAGCACTTGACCTGGCAAACAACCTTTCAAAATGCATGTATAGGTAGCTAGCCACTCCGAGTGGTTCGTACCTGTATAGTATTGGGGATAACAAGGAGCCACTTTTATTGTTTACTTGTGGCTGACTTATAGAACTAATTTAGATATTGTTCAAATAATGGATATTTTTGGTATCACTGTGTTTTCGTTTTTCGGGTAAAAACCACATTTTTGAATACATTAAGTGGCTTTTGTCCGGCCGTATAGCGCCTCGTGGGTTAAATATGTCACCTGACTTGACAGAGATAACTGGTCATCCTTGGTCGTCTTCCATAATATCAATTACGTGCCTATTGACCGACACACCATATATACTGGGGGAACCAACTCCAACCTGTAATTAATACACAACGTCACTGACATACTAACACACCATATGTATTGGGGTACCAATAATACACGACGTCACTGACATACTAACAAACCATGTACATTGGGGGTCCCAATAATACACAACGTCACTGACAAACTAACACACCATATGTATTGGGGTACCAATAATACACAACGTCACTGACATACTGACCAACCATGTATACTTGGGGTACCAATAATACACAACGTCACTGACCTACTAACACACCATATGTATTGGGGTACCAATAATACACAACGTCATTGACATACTAACACACCATGTATATTGGGGGTACCAATAATACACAACGTCACTGACAAACTAACACAACAGATGTATTGGGGTACCAATAATACACAACGTCACTGACATACTGACACACCATATATACTGGGGTACCAACTCCAACCTGTAATTAATACACAACGTCACTGACATACTGACACACCATGTATACTGGGGGTACCAATAATACACAACGTCACTGACATACTAACACACCATGTATACTGGGGTACCAACTCCAACCTGTAATTAATACACAACGTCACTGACATTTACAGGTGGTAACTCACAGTGGAAATCAATAGAGCATCTCACTTTTCATCACTGGCCTTTTAAGTTATTTAGATCACCTTTAGTGATAGAAAACCTCAGATACGCCACAGCAATTTCTGATGAGTAAGATTAATTTATCAGATTAGTTTAAAATGTATTAACCACCTGTAAATTAGTTAAGTCGCATTTATAAAAGTAATTAGAAAGCAAAATATAGGTCGATAATATATTTTTTCGACATAATCACATGTTAAATCCTGTTTAAACTGGGCAATAGAAAATGTCGTACAGTGGGTTTCCGGATAACGCTGATATACATAACAGCTGGATTTATCTAATATGGTTCCATGTTTTACGTGAATGAGAATCGTTAAATATCACATGCATGGTATATGTAATTTGCCGAATTCAGGTATTATTTCGTATCTGATTTTTCCGATAGAGACATCTGCACAAACTTATCTAATATAGTATATTTTACTCCTTTTTAAATCAGCTTAATGAGTTGTTACATGAAATCTTTAAAACGATATTATTGAGAATGATGAAGTAGAATATACATAAATCTAAGCATATCCATGTGTGTGATTTGTATTTCCTTCCATCAGATAATCAATTTAAATCACCATATGTAAAACCTATTGAATTTTAATATTTCATATAATCTACGAGAGGCAATGAAGCATTTACTTATCGTTAAATTAATAAAAATATATACCGCTTGTTCCTGTACTGTAAACTGTGAATAAATTTCAATAACATCATTTTTACAGATATCTTCACCTACCTCATTATCGTGACATAAGCAGTTTATGGTTTGTCTAACGACAATCTCTATATGAAAAACATTAGATGTGATTGAACAACCTAAATCAGTGCTTTATCGAACATATCGATAGATCAATGTTATTTATTGAGCTACTCTGTATGATACTAACAGATAAAATGATACACATATGTACCTTAACTATATATTTTTGTCATGCAGCTGAGCACCGAACATGATGTATACATTATATGGCGAGATAGATATTCATTATCTACCAAGCGGGGGAGACGAACGTATTTTCGTGATGACACTTTCAAAAAGGATCGCATTAGTATACGAATATTCAATTCAAATTGCTTAGAATAGGATTCAGGAAAACATAAATTCGTGAAATTGCAAGGAGAAGATTAGGTGGGTCTGTATTAACAATGTACATGGTTATACAAATGTATGTCAAAGGAGTAATATCCTTCAATCATAGGAAGATAATATGGTGGAGAATGGTATTCTTTTATGCTGTTCGTGTATGTAGTATGGTATGATATAATGAAAAAACGTTTAATAATCTATAGATTTTTAGTGAATATTAGACGATAAAGATACAATGTAGCGAGGAGAACAAAATAGAATAGTTATTATATTCAAAGATATCAATCGTGTGTAAAAATCGGAAATGTAAAACTTTAAGTTTAAGGAACTAAGAGATCTTTTGATGTTTTGATGTACATGAATTAATTATTAACTCACGTATTCGCCTTCATACATGACTTCTGTGTGAGTTGCAGTGATTTAGATACACACCTTTGGTGATGATTTTCAATATAGATTCTAAGGTCAGGGATATTAAATCCTGCTGAAAGAATATTGACATTCGGCAAGGGAATTGACATTTCAACACTGAACCCATTTATTATGTCCAACATTGCATTATTATGTTGATGGCATTGTTGTTATTTAGCAAACATAACATTATTAATAATAGTCAATTTCTGACGTCGATATATTGTAAGTGTTGAGCGAAAGCCATCTCAAGGTTTGTCAACGTGCTTAGGTAAATATTGAAATCCAATCATTGGGGTAGAAATATATAAATGTAGATGTAACGAAATAAATACCAATCTATTCTCAGACTCGTTTCAAATAACCGGATACTTATAAATACCAAATAGTCTTATTGTGTACTTCCGTCTGCAGAGACGTGCAAACTTCCGACGGTAGAAAATGCAAATATGTCTTACCTTGCCTCATTATGTGATATATGTGGTAAAAGTGTTTACTGACACAAAAATACTGACATATGCAAATCATTAACATTTAAAAGATTGTGGTAAATATACCATGTTGATCTAAGCCATTGAAACTTTCTATTTTAAGAAAGAATAACTGATTCTTTTTGTTATCAGTTTACAAAGTCATTGACGATGTAAACGTATTTTATATTACCATAAACAAACACGTGTAATACAGTTTATATCCCTGCTGTATGACAACCAGAGATCAGGTTCATATCTTTACCTTATTAATTAATTAAATCTTTGATGATTAGAGATAGATATTTTCTATTATATTTAGTTTGACGTCATGAATGTATTAGCGTCTTTATACACAAAAGCTCAAAGTCAAATGAGTATCAGTTATATTGTGTACTCGCGTGTTAATAATGCAATTACTGCTGTACGGCTTTGTTGCGATTTAAGTTAATTTGATGACCTTGCGAGTTAACTTAAATCTCGATAAATTTACGATCTGACGTTACTTACAGTCATTATATACAGAGACTTGGATACCTCCTTCTCACAAAACATGTTTCCTAACGTCTTACTGTCATGACCAAAGGTTATACATAGCTAGATTATACAGCCACATTCTTTTTTATAAGCAACTTGTAACAAAGTGAGTCAACTTACATGTGTATTTAGCAAACAAATTAATATGGTCTGACGTAAAGGGTTCTTTATATAAACCGTATTATTGCCACAAGTTATAGAAGTGACCTTACCTATAATAATCCTATATCAAGGTGTTTTGATAGACAAACACACGACTGCCTACTGACGGCAGTATCATATTTTAAAATGTTTGTTTAATAACTAAATCTGATATTTTAATTCCCTCTGACGTGAATGATATTTAATTATAGCTTTTTATTTCTCGTAAGCCTTTAAAAACCTTTAACAAATAGCACGGATTGAATGGAGGTTATACTATAAGAAGTTTGTTGAAAGAAGTTAATAGTTTATAACCCAGTCAGGCAAATTTTATTTGTATAGCCTTGTCAGTTGTATTTAAGTCGGTTGCCTGTGAAGTCATCCAAAGGAATGAAATTGGCAACATTTATTAACTATTGGGGTGGAGGGTATATAATATTTCTCAAGAATCTGTCAATATTTGTACACCTACCTTTTACCGACACAAATAAACCGATCCCCTGTCGCCGTATGTAGGACTTGGTGTAGGGCAATATTACATACGGAATACACAACTACTTGACCCACCGCAGGAATCGGTCCAAAGTAAAACAAAGTTTTACATCATGTACCATTGACAGAGTATATAAAACCAACATATTGTATCTATCCAACGACTGTCTAACTCTTACTCGGAAATATATATTTATTTACACAAAATAGAAATTTAGTTATTGTCGTCTCATATCTTTTAAATGCTATCCTTAATGATTAATATAAGTTTGTACCTCAAAAATTCAAACTTTACGACGCTAATCCCAAAACAAAATGCCTTGAGAATTCTGAACTATAAAAGAGTGAAAAACATTTTCATATACATACATTTAAAAAAATACAGAGTCGACTGCAACGATCCTCCACATTATCATTAACTCTTTAAGTACAATCGTCTGTATCGATATATAACTGAAATACAAATTAGTGTGTATTGCTACACCACAGAAAGTATCATTATCATACTATGCAAAGAAAAGCATAAAAGTGTAAGTGATAATTACTTTTGATGGATGCACTTTACGATTATTGATGATCGTTATGTGGCTATGGTTATCACTTCCTTAGAGATCCACAATGGTTACATGTACTTTTGATACTTAATTGGACTATTTTGACATTTATATGGGCGTTTACACTCGTATTATGATCAGTCGACACACTTCTTCTGTATTTGAATTAAAATAACAATACTTAAATAAATATATAACAACAGCGCTTAGAACACCATGTTACATGTTTCATATTAACTCACTCAAAAAAGAGATCGTTCCTCAAAATCGGAAAATGTTATAACATATAAAGCAATTATTGTCCTATTTCTCGATAACAGTAAATTTTTATCGGGTCGACACTAGGACAATGTTTTAATTTGTGGAGTGGAGTAGGGGGTATAAAATTGTGATAATGGTTTTACGATTTGAAAAGTTTGTACAAACAAAAGATAAGTTTGTGTTCTGCAGGGGGTAACATTTCTAAGTGTATGTTTATTATATCACCTAAGTGTTAATTAAATCTCAACTTTTGTATCACGCTGTTCCTCACAGTTAAGACTATTTATTAACAAACATTCTTCTATTTGTGTGACCGAATCGACATTTTATTATATACCCCTTCATACAAAATATAATATTTACAGTGGAATGACGATGTACATTAACGTTAATGTTTCATTTTTGAGTAGAACCAGGCTTGAAAAGTATTATTTTTTCGATTATACTGTAATTGGTATTGGGAGCGACTCTTAAAAATGATAAAAAAATGTCTCCTTTCCGAGTAGAAGTATACTAATATATTTATTTAGTATTCTATTTTAAATGTAATCTGTTTATTATCGGTAAATGTTAACTTCTCCCTGTACTGTAAACACCACCCATGCTAATCAGGGCGTATCTTAATAATATATCTCCAATCTGAAATTATATAGAGAATCTTTGACAGAACATGCTAATGTTAATACATTTAAAGATAACCTGCATGTACGCATTATCAGTGTATATGAATACCAAACTACTTTAATAGCAGTGAATTTATTCTATAAAGGATAAATTCAAATAATTGGCACAACAGGGACGCTGAATTGTATGGCAAGTGTGATAACCCGCAGGTGATGGTGAGATATACTAATGTTTTATACTAGATTCGTGTTATAGTATTGAATGCCAACTGTTCATACTAGATAACAATAAGGCAAACTAACAGTTTATAATAAATAATAGCAAGAAATGCAAAAAATAGCTAGTACTAGATAACAGGGATGAATACTGGAAGTTTACAGGATAATAGTGAGGAATACTAACAGTTCATTCTAGAAAAAAGCGAGGATCACAAATAGTCCATACTAGATGAAAGCTAGGAATACGTGCAATTCATACTAGACAATAGTGGTGAATAATAGCAGTTCATACTAGATAAAAGCAAGAAATACAAATAGTCCATAATAGATAATAGCAAGGAATACGTGCAGGTCATACAAGATAATTGTCTGGAATAATAGCAGTGCAAACTTGATTATATACAGAAACACTAGAAGTGCATACTAGATAGAAGTGAACGATAAAGTATTGTGTGTAATGCTAGCAGTTCATATTATAATAAAAAAGGAACGATAGTGGTTTCTGATAAATTACAACAGGTTCTAGGGTTAGGGTTAGGGTTAGGGTTAGGGTATTCGCAAAGTAACGAGTGTAACCATAATAAGGTAACTTTATGTAATGGATAGAAATAGCAATGATACACAAACTGAAATGACACAAGAAGGAACGGAAAAAGCATCAATGACACCAATATATAGTGTTTAACATGGTTACTTCAATTAGTTTGATAGTAGACGTGTGATGTTTCGAGAGCGCATGGAACATAGAAATCGTAAATCTGTAACAAACAATTAACACAAAGATATGTTCAAATCTGTTTTGGTAGATTGAGCAGCTCTACAATTGACTATCGTGGTGAATGTCCCAGGGTTATGTAAAGGAGAAACAACCCATGTGGTGTAAACATATTAATGTTCAGAGGCGTTCTCCTTTATTTTGACGTCCCCGTGGTGATTGTTTACTTAGGATATATGATTGTTGTTCAAATTGTCAAGCATGTTGACAAGATGGGATGAAAATGGTTTAACCTAAAAAGTCACAACACTTACTTCTACCTTGAGGCGAGCGCCACTAACACACGGTTTCCTCCACCGTACTCCTTGGACGTAACTCAATCGAAAACCAATTAGATAGGTTTCAAGGAGGCTTACTCCACACACGTGTCAATAATGTAATTTCGTTTTATAATAGCGTTTTCCTATCTAATACAGCTCACTTACTTTTAATTGCTGAACAGTATTATACTCCTGTACGGCAATCTACTTCCAACGCCATTTTATCGACCGTAATTGCATAATATATTTGATTTGATAATTGGTTTCAAATCTAAGCCACAGGTATTTGGGTATCAGTACTTCTGCATTGTTGACAAATACAATATTATTAAATTCGTATATTGCCAACGTCCCCTGGCATAAAACCACAGAGTTCTTAATATAACACAACTCTTGTTAATACACCTCCCACGGGAGCCCATGATACCTAGCTGTAGATAGCATTACCCGCATATAGAGAGTATTATTGACAACTATGACAGTAACGAGATACCGCATTATATCAAATGTATCAGGATCTCGTGTTAAATGGTTCGTTTTTAGACCGCTGGATGTCAGGTTTAATTTGGTAATCAGATCGGACGTATATAGCCCCTGTGTGTTTATAGTATATCGAATATCGCTTTCATTGGGATTTTAAGGTACTTTAAATGTGACGTACCGGCGAGGGTGGTGTAAGATTTATCTAAGGTAGGTAGAACATAACCACGTAATGATAACACTTGTATGATCAATTGTTATATATTGGATAACGATATGTAAGATGTTGAAATATGATTTACTGTTATAATATGTATTTTTTCATGTTAAAAATGTCTTTGCTTTGCATGATATTGTACAGGGATAAGAGGATAGGAGAAGAGTCAAGGCTTCGAGAATATTTTTCCACGGGGTGCAACTAACATAGTCAGGAGGAAAATGCATCATGCTTGATATACGTTTCTCTTTTATTATGGTCAAGATAGAGAAACGTACTGAAACAATAATTGGAATAATTTGTTGTTGGTACCCGATATATCACAGAAATCAGCTAAGGTATATATAGCCTTTCCTAAGTATCGTATATTGTCAAGTGGATACAACGTCAGGCTGGTCATTACAATGATGGTCCTCCATTGATCTAACTCAAACAAGTAAAGTTCAGACACAAGGTTTGCCCAGTGCCAATTTCTAAATATAAAATCAATTTAAGAGATTTGGATCATGATGACAACCTTGACGAGTTCAAAAACTTGTATAGCCTTAAAACATGTCAAACCGTTATTTGTTAATACGGTTTCTGTTGTCGACAAGGAAATCACTGCCAGGTGTTGTTGTTGTTGTTTTTTTGTTTTTTTTTACCGTCGAACATGACGAATGGCATTGCAAAGCGTTCTGACGTCATTTCCATTCCCTGTTTAGTTCATATGAATGTCTTGGGTCAATTATATTGACCACGAATGTGTCTCCAACCTCTTCATCACCTATGGTAAAACATAAATAGTATCTCTGCGGCTGTGTTTCTTAAAGGTTCGGTAAATATTGTTACATTCCCATCCCTCAAAAACTTTATTCATCCGAGAATATATCAAAGTGTTATAGTTAGTACTTCATAACATCTATGTTTACCAGTGGATATATCACAGTGTTATAGTTAGTACTTCATAACATCTATGTTTACCAGTGAATATGGCGGTATAATAAACATACCTCCTAGCTGATCGATTGGATACGTTAATGTTTCAAGTCAACACACTTTGCTGTAGCTTGTTGTTTGGACAATCTGGTAACTGTATGACCCAATCTGTACCACTATATCACGGACTTATAGTGGGATATCGGAGTAATCACGGCTAGTTTTGAATCGTATTTACATACAATATAATGTGTAATAAAGTTAAGACGTAAATACCTCGTCGAAACTGTTTCAAATACCTAACCGTTGATGTTTCAAAGTAATTACTAATTAACGAAATAACAATAACGATATTAAATTAAATATGTATTTAAGTTATAACATTCCAAATCAAACATTGAATACGCTGGATACATGTAAGTAATTCATTAACTCGCTTATATTGATGTTAATTACACCTTTTATTATTACTATCGTTTCTATGTTGCTAAGACCACGAATTAATTAGGTGCATTCGTATACTACATGTACTTCTAGTATTACAGAGTGATATCCGCCGACACTACACGTGTTTAACCTCTGCCGACACTACACGTGTTTAACCTCTGCCGACACTACACGTGTTTAACCTCTGCCGACACTACACGTGTTTAACCTCTGCCGACACTACACGTGTTTAACCTCTGCCGACACTACACGTGTTTAACCTCTGCCGACACTACACGTGTTTAACCTCTGCCGACACTACACGTGTTTAACCTCTGCCGACACTACACGTGTTTAACCTCTGCCGACACTACACGTGTTTAACCTCTGCCGACACTACACTTATTTAACATATGTGTTTCAGTTCACTTTAGTACTATGTGACCGTTACTTCCCTAACTACCCACCGGTGTCCTAAACCTCAAACCTGGCAAACTCACAATTCAATAAAATGCTTATTACGCTTAGGTTATATATCTGTTAATACAAAGCGCACCTGCCATTCACGTCAAACAGTGTTAGAATAGGGTTTACGAATGTACATAGATGTGGTATTGGAGTGTGCGAGACACTGATGTGGACCGCGTTATTGATAACTGTCATTCATAAACGTGAGAAATGCATTTATTTTCGAATGGATGACTCGAGTATAAGATTGGGGAAGGGAGGTTTCTCGCCCACATAGTCGCACTGGAACGGTAGGTATAGTGTGCAGAGTAAAACATTTTGAGCAGTTAATGGTGCTGCTTTGTCATGCAATAATGAAGTTATCAAACAAAATACATTTCTTTAAGATTGTATGACAACGTGCCAATTTTACAGGCGGGTATAACTGTATATGTTAGTTTTAACGACGGTATAGCTGAACTTGTCAGTTTTTAAACAGTTTAAACTGTACGGTCCAGCTTCGTATTAGTGTGCAACTGTTGTATATACGTCAGTCTGTGAACGTATAGCTGAACATGTCAGTTGTATACAGTTCTGTAAAAGGGTATTACCGTTGTGTCTGAGTTAGTTCTGTATGAGAGCATAGATGCACTTGTCAGTTTTATATGAGGGTATAACTGCATGTAACATAGTTCTATAAGGGTATAAGTGTACAGTTAGCTGATGGTACAGCAGTGCTGTTGCCTGGCGTGTTGACTTGTAAGATAGTTTTTGTATAATTACACGTTTGAACCTATATTTATATTATTTTATGTGGAAAAGATTCGTATTCTTTTCTTAGCTGGTCTATATATTACAATTTGTATTCATATATTCATCTTTTTAAGTATTTAAACATACTGTATTGCATATCAGTAAGCGAATCTAAAACAGCATTAAACATCTATGATAGAAAGATTGGATAAAGATAAAATTACATAAATAATGTAAGACATGATTGATTGCATACAAACATATAAAATGTACCTGTACCATTGCCAGCCTAAAGCATGAATACTGCTTCAAATTACATGCAATAATGCATGTCCGAATTTACAATCTTCACCATATGTGTTTACCAAATATATCATTTGTTTCCGAGAAAATGTTGCTAAAATATAATTTAATGAACTGTTTCTTAGTTAACCAGCTCTTTTTGTATGTTAACAGGATTTGCGGAGGAGCCAACGCTGAGAGTCCAGGAGTGAATTGCCCGAGCAAATCACCAAGAACTGTTTATCCAATCACGTGCATTGAATTCCCGTGGAGCTGCGAGACTTCACTCCGTCAGTTTAACACAAGTGCTGAAGTGTTATGCTGATACATCCCCCTACAGATCCTCTGTTAGAGTATTATGTCCAGTCCAGAAGCCTTAACAATGTTAGTGTTTGGGGTTTACGAGGACGAACGGATGTCCATAGACGTCCCTATAGGGGCGAGCGTTGGAGAAGCAAAACGGATGTTCCAAGACAAATTTGGTATATACGTTGACGATTTCAGTAAAAAAGACCGAAAGGTTGTTGTGTTGCATTATAGTGGTAGTGACTTGGAGGAAGGATGGTGCTTCACGGATCTCGGAATCCCTCCGGGATCGACCATCAAAATCCACATGAAGGAGGAGATAAAGCCAGTATTGTTTGTACACTGTACGTATAATGATGAGGTCATCGATATCGTGGACAAAGCACTGATAGTACATACAATGAAGGTAGAGGACCTCCGAACAATAGTTGGAAAGCGAACGGGTATCCCCGTCTCTATTTTCCGATTAGTGAATAATGACGGTCAAGAAATGTACGACGGCCACGAGTTATACACCTATGACGTAGAGGCGGGAATGACTCTGAGGATGGAAAACTGGGACGGCTGGAACGAGTTTATTAACCTGTGTATAATGGGATTTACACCACAGGTTCTCGCTCAAATCGCCACGGACGAAGTCATTTCCCGCTTCCAGATGAAAGTGGCCTTATTTATCGCGGCCCATTACGGAGGTGTTGACCTGGCGCGAAGTCTTATCCGACAGGGTGTGCGGGCCGACGAACACATTGGAGAGCATCCGACCAGACAGTGGTGTAACGAAAAGTCTCATATAGAGACCAAAAAGGCCCCGATCCACGAGGCCACAGAGAATGGTCAGCTCGGTGTGGTACGGCTGTTTGTAAATCACGATATCACTGTGGTCATGGCGAAGGACGGTAATGATTTGAACGCTCTGAATATTGCCCTTAGAAAAAAACAAAAACCGTGTGCCACATTTCTTCTTACTCGGCAGTGGACAAAGGTCCCCGTAGGCAAATTCGGCTCTATCACTGTTCAGAGCCTACGGAAAATCAAAACATGGTCGATCCGTGCTAAGGAAAGAGCTTTTGCCAAATATGGACAGACGCGATCGACTTTGAAGAAAAGGTCCTATACCTGCGGAGCACTGGTAAGTTATGGCCAGCCAGTGGTGAATGGCTTCACGCCAAGCCCAATGACCGGTAGGCCTAAAAATGAAATGAAGGATAAGGAAAAGCAAAAGTCTATTGATACATTCCACGAAGTCTACGGCATCAACGGAGATCCCGAGAACTACTTCCGGCAGATGGGTACTCTTGCGGGTGTACGGAACTTGAACCGGAGGCGAAACACCAAGTGGGGTGCTATGATCGATAGGTCGGATGTTGCCGTACAGCTTGCAGGGGGACTGGCCAATGCCATTGATAATGACTTCGAAACAGAAACAGCATTTTCAGTCAAAGGTCAGGGAGGTAAGCAAGGAACTGTAGCAGAATCTGTAATATCGGACGCGGACAGCCGACCGTACAAAGGCAAACGTCACCATGGGGCCGGACACGCTATCGACACGGTGGCAGAAACTAACGCCAAAACAACATTCGCAAATAAAAACGTCCGCGGTGGGAAAGGAGACTATCTCCTGGATGACGACATAGGTGATCCCAACACTAAGCTACCTCCCTTGTCGCACCGAGGGAAAATACAAGGGGGGAAGGATACCATTAAAGAGGAGGACGAAGACGAGTTGTCCGACAGTAGCATGGATAAAAAGTACAAAGCAAAGTATATTCAAACGCCTATCAACAAAAAGCCTGAAAAATCCGCCAAATCGTTACCCAGCTTACGGGGAGCTGGCGGAGAGAAATCCAAAATGGCCCAAAATGCAGAAACACCAGGATCCCCGCGAAGCATAGCAGACAAATCAGAAAAGTCAGAAAAGAAATCAAAAAAGAAGAATCGTATTACGTCTTCAGTGCTGTTGTCAAAGGCGAAAGCCGCGTCAGAGGGGGCGGTTCCTTTACCCCTCATCAGTACGGAAAACATCAGCAGGCCCTTCTTCTATCACAGGGGAATGCGCGAGGAGGACGTCGTGCAACCAATCCTAGACCTTGTCTCCAAGTACCAAGGGTCGACCTCACGTGACCGTGCCATCAAATCAATGACTATCGCAAACACGTTCAAGGAGAAGGCATGGCTAAGTCAGATTCGCATGGCGATGGCCCTGACAACGCACACCATTCGGCGATCGGTCACTAACTGATTTGTCAGTGGTATTACTATAACTACATCGTCACCTACAGTATTATATCAACATGAACATGCCTAAATAAGAAAGCATTAAACTTGATAATTGATACTTGTCTACACCGATTGTAGACTTTCGATCAGTTATGTCTATTATGTGGTTATTTGTGTTAAAAATGTGCTGACTTGTGACTTTGATGAGTTGATCTTTATTTGGAAGACAGAACGTGAGAGTGACAGATGTTGTAATATCAAAACTTTCCCTGATGCTCAAATAGCATTTTATGGGCCATATGATGCAGAACGCGTGCAGTTATTTTTTTTAATTCGTGTTATAAATCAACACAAATACACATATATATATTAGTGCTCAATGTGTGTAACACTCAAACATACAAACAATTCCAGCAATCTGTGATATCATTGAAAATCCTTCAGCCAAAACGGCTGAAACTGACGACCATGATTTGTCGTTCAGTTTCGGATACCTATCTTGTAATTGCCCTGTGTGGATTTCCGTGTAGAAACAGCAGGTGTTGAGTATCATTGTAAAAAATCTATGTTAATCTATAATGAACTTTAAATTAAATGTGATATATTTATACATATATTGTGAGCTTTTATAACTTCAGCGTCACCGACTCCATAATTTTGAGAATATTTCTCAATACCATTCAACTGTATCAAACTTTATTGCCCAAATTGATTCACTGGGTCAATTTTGCAAATTCACACTTGCAAGAAAATTAGTTTCAGCTCAGAATTCAAGTTTGTACACGAGACTAGCTTCATGAATACAGGTTTCTCGTTTCTTTTTCGAACAAACAATCCTCATCCACCAGAATCGCGGCTGATTGATAACCCCTAGAGGGAAGCATCTGTTCCATTGTTCACAAAGACGACGTATATATATATATACAAATGAGAATATTACGAAAGCGGCAATGTTCAAGTAGAAACAAATACTGAAGCAGATTAAATTGACAGAAAAAAAATCATATACATGACGATTGTTATGATTCACATACATGTAGTTAGATAACCACACACTTCCCTTTCAGAATCAATTAACACCATAGTAAATGCTGTCGGATGTCCATACGTTTTATGAAAACTGTTGTAGCTCACACAGTTATGGAGTTTCCACTGTAATTACTTGACAGTTTAATTGATAACTAACGCCGATCACCTACATGATTCTATATAAATTCTGTTACTGAAAAATGTACTATAAGCTTTAAGCACGTCCTGTATATGAGGTTACAGAACGGTATACACTTAAGGTATCGCGACCACGTTAGTTTGTACATGTACGTTTTAGCCCGAGTTTTATGTGGCCCTAATACCAGATTTAGACAGTTTGACATATAGATGTCTGGAGTCTATATGTCAAAATGTCCAAGTCTGGTTTTTAGGGCCAGAGCCGGAAAACTCGGGCTATGTTTTAGCGGCAAATCAACACAATAAGGTTTTTTAGGACCATTACACAGAAAAATGGTAATACGGTCAGCGATCAAATGAGGCCAGTAATATACATAATCTAGATCTATAAAAATCTTTGATCAGGTCGTAAGATGTTGGTTAGGTACAGCCTACCCCTATGGAAGGTCAGGGGTAATATAATTATACATACACTAAATACATCACTTATAGGCTGTTAACACCCGTAAAAGTGTCCATAACAACTACATAACATGCTAATTATCCACTCCAGTGCTTCAATGGCAGTCGACTTACATCAAAAATCGGTTTACCCAGTAATTATATCACAGGGGCTCAAGGAGCTCCTAGGACGTGCCAAAACACTTATAACTGACTGTTATGGTCGACATGGAACCATTGGTGTAGGGTCTATATATACACAAGTGAAGGACAAACACCGAGTTAAAAAGACCCATATATATATATACCACAGTACCGACTCTAAACGACCAGCACCAACGTTAACGTTGTCATTTTTATCCCCCGCTTTCACCGAGACGGGGATACTAATTTGGGTCAGTCCGTCTGTCTGTCTGTCTGTCTGTCTGTCTGTCACGCTTCGTTTCCGTGCAATAACTACAACACATGTTAACCGATTTTCTTCAAACTTGGTCACAGGGCTAAATGCCATAAGGGCTCGGCCAAGTTTGATGACCACTTTCAGCGAACCCCAATAGGCGGAGTTATGGCCCCTTGATTAACGAAAAACGTCATTATCTGCTGCGTTTCGTTTCCGTGCAATAACTGCAACAAATAATAACCGATTTTATTCAAACTTGATCACAGGGTTAAATGCCATAAGGGCTTGGCAATGTTCGATGAACATTTTCAGCGAACTCCATTTGGCAGAGTTATGGCCCCTCGATTAACGAAAAACGTCATTATGTGCAGTTTCCGCTTAATAACTCTAGCAAATATTAGCCAAATTCCTTCAAACTTGATAACAATGTTTGTATTCCTCTGTCTTTACACCCAACTCAGGCACTCTTTGGTTTTCATGTGATAATTGCTGTAGATATTGTGCAGATATTTCAACCAAATTCCGTATGCACATCCGACTCATGCTAAGTTTGCCAACCGATATGATTTGTGCATATTTACGGATAATCAATGAGGTATAGGGCTTTTTTCTTAAGTTTCAAGCTATACATTATGTCTCAACAGCACGATACTCACATGTTTAAACTTAACCTCAATAATGTTAACCTACAATATGTCCTGCAAACGAGGGATATAAATTCCACGAATTGGCTTGTTTTCTGTACCATTGTCGGGAAACCAATATGGCCATTATGTAGCATTGTGAAAACGACAACTGCACTCATGTCTATAAAGTAATTCCTGTGAGGAGATATGGAGTATAGGTAACAAACAAGGGCAAGATAGAAATATTTTCAGATGTCCCACGAACTAAGCAGAATTACCTAGCAGGGGAAGTTTTCATCACAGGGGCCTGATAATTTGTTACAGCTATATTTGGACCTAAACTAAGGTGTTCGGAGTAATTGTACATGTCTAAACCCCTAAAATGTGCAACGTTACTCTGAACACCTTAGTTTAGCTGCAGCAAATTATCAGGTCCCTGTAGTTTTGATGACGTTCAGCAGTACAACATGCAGTTACAACACAGAACACTCCTCATATAGAGTAGTGCACATACAATGTCAAGATATCATCAGCACAAAATTGAAAAAAAAGTCAGTGCTAAAGATATCATGCGATTTCCTTGTTTCCTATCCAAAACCGAGAATGTGATGAGATTTCTTTGTCACCTGTTAACGAATAACCTTAAATTTTCGTTTTGTACATTTAGGTTGTAGCTGGCAACGTTTTCCGTCCCAGATATCTAGCTGTGTGTAGCTTGCAACATTTCTTAAGGATATGATGTACATCTCAGAGAATTAAAAAAGATCCTTGTTAAAACAAAGGGAGTTAATGGCATAGCAGAAAATGCGAAAATAATTATATGACCATGTGCTCGTTTTTGTGCTATGATCGGTCAACTATACCAATTTGACATAATATGTGATTTTAAGTGAATTTTGCTGTTTTGACCATTTGCAGGACAAACTCATACAATTTTCTCCAAATGTATTATCAGATATATATGAATGTTTTCAGAATTGCCAAAACAGTATTTTCTTTTAAATACAAGTAAAATTTCTTTAACTTATTCTTTTGACTCAGAAAAACAATTTAGGTTACCCCTACCACTTGATTTTTAATGACAAAATACTCATATTTTCACCGTTTTTTTGCATATGTAACGCTTGATATAAACAGTTCTGCCATTCAAACTTTTTAAATTGTTAGCGGATCAATAGAAAATAGGTTTCTCTTTCTAAAACAGCCATAACAAGAGTACCGCGGGGCAGAACAAAATACGCCCGTCGAATGCAATATAGTGTTATATACTTTCTAACATTGAAATAAGATCTGCATCATTCTAGCTGATATGCTATAAAAAATGTAGGAGAAAATCTTCAGACAAAAAATAAAATACTGAAATGAACAAAAGGCAATAAATTTTGCAAAAATCGTTGAATCAAAATTCTTTTAAGGGGGACACAACTTCATATCATGATTATAATGTATACAAAGTTTCAAAGATGATCCGTTGAAAAATGTAGGAGGAGATTTCCGGACAAAAATCAAATACTGAAATGAACAAAGGGCAATAACTTTTGGAAAAATTGTCGAATCAAAATTCTTTTAAGGGAGCCACAATTTCATATCATGATTATCATGTATACCAAGTTTCAAAGAGATCGGTCGAATTTGAGGGTCGTATAAAAATGGGGGGCCTTGTGCTTTCATTTTTGTTCCATTATTATTTGTGTTATTTCTCACTATTTCGGGGTCCAAAATCAAAAGTGTTTCAAGTACACTAAATATGTAAAAAAATAAATACCAAAAAGGTGTAAGCACAAGAAATATACAGAAATTCACATTTTCAAAATGGCCTCCGAATTGGTCATTCTTTAAAATTCTTGTGAAAAAAGTTCTACAAACAAACAATGTTCAGACATCTTGATTTTTGACACATTTTTTAGATGCGTGTTTACTATTTAAATTGATCATACTTTGTTAAATATTACAAAAAAAACTTTTAAGGATCAAAACGAGACGTGATTGAAACCTCAGAAGAGTACATCCTTAACAATATCAGCATTCAAGCATCAGTTGAAAACATAGCACTGACATGTATTAACCGGAGATCCTCATCACCACTCAACCAACAGCAATAGGCCAAGTTTTTCTGGTGTGGGCCCCATACATCTATCAGTGGAATGTCTTAAGTCTGGTGTCAGGGCCAGAGGAAACTCGGGCTACCAACAGCAATAACTAAAAGAAATTAATTGTGAAGATGATTTATTACCATGACAATGTTTCCATAGCAACATATACACTTGTATTAACATTTCACATACAGATAAACTTGTATTAACATTTCACATACAGATAAACTTGTATTAACATTTCACATACAGATAAACTTGTATTAACGTTTCACATACATTCTCCTAAGAATGTCAGAAAACTGACAACCGTTTAAAAATTACATCTGTATTCTGTACACATTTCAAAAAATAATGTTTGGTGGCTATCAAGACGTGTTTTCTAACTTTTTACCAAGAACCTAAAGTTTACAGTCAGAGCTACATAATAAATGTAGTTGCTCACACATCTAGTACAAACATAAATCTGTCCGAAAACAAACTACACACAATTGTAGAACATCCCACACGAACGCTCACCAGATCAGATATCACCCAACAATGTGAACATCAGGAAAAAAGTCATTGCTTTTCAAATGTTTTTGGTATTTCGGTGATTAAATAAATATAAATTATTTTAGTCATATGATTCAAACATATGAATATGAAACATACTTAATAACACACAGTATGCTAGAGTGATGAACTCTTCTACTCTCAGCTGTCCACTGTTACAAATAGTCTTACGCTGAAACAAGTATCCTGTACATACACTCACTGCTCAGGTGTCACTCAGATGATTAATGTTTAAACAATGCTTTAAAAAAAATATACACGTAGAAATAACATACATCTAACTAAATAGATGCTATCTTTGTAACACATTGACATATGCATACAAATTTTGTATAATGCACCTCATTATTGAGGATACGATATCAGCTCTTTCAATCCGGGTTAAAAAAAAAAGATACATAGATTAAATAATATGTTTTTCCTCTTATTAACAAGTAGTGATAGTCAAAAGATATCACTAATAGCCATAAATATGTATCTTCCTCAGAACAAAGCATACATCAATGAAATTTGGGCATACACATTATAATGTAATACAATCCATAACATCAAATGTTAGACCTTGAGACTGAGAACCAGTACAGGTAAGCAGGCTATAGGAGTTATTTATTACTATACACTAAACATAACTTATGTACAAGTGCTTAAGAGGTTTTAAAAAGTTCATTTTTTTTCCTGAACATGATGATTATCTGAAATGTTTCCTTCAATGCTTTATACATCATTATAATTTCAACTACACAATCATCTGTCAAACCGTTTCGTTCGTTGCTGTGTACATCACTATTCTGTCACTGTACAGCTGCTATACAATGAATTGTCTTGTGTTTCGTTCGTTGCTATGTACATCACTATTCTGTCACTGTACAACTGCTATACAATGAATTGTCTTGTGTTTCGTTATTCAAAGTTTAGAATGATAATCACAAAGGACTAGGGGCGTTAAGGGCCATTTCTGGTCTCACCGGAGATTTAGAATTAGTTATATTTCGTAATCTGGAATAAATGAAGTACAAAATATGAACATCCACGCATGCGCATTAGAAAAAAACTTCACCAAGAAAGATAGCCCAAATTAACCAATATGATGTTTATAACAGAAATTTGTAAATAAATTCAATTTGAAGTTTTTTACTTTTTATGAGGCCAAAAATTACCCATAATGCCCAGAGTCCTTTAACAATGATAGTTCAGTACTTTGAATAAAAGAAAACAAGAAAAATTCATTATGCCATATATTTGATGAGACATCAGGCAGACCTCATACTTGTACTTATTATTTACCTTATTTTCAAGTACATCATCAGCTGATCATGTATGTACCACTTCCTCTAGTTACAAGCTTTCTAATCTGTATTGAAACCTGTCTAATCAGATACCCTGTGAAATTCAACAATTACTTTGACAGGATATAAGAGGACACTGGTGTTATATGCCTTATTACAAAAGAAAAGAAATTTGAATATGAATGTCTGAAATGGCTTGATGCCAGAATACTCAGGGGTCAGATAAAACGGAATAAGCTATACAGGAAAACAACAATTGATTTTCTACTTATCTTATCTATATGTACAGTGTTTTCACTAAGTTTTGAAACAGGTGGTGGTTGACTCAAAAGAATAGCCTGTTAATTATAACATGCTATAATGATGACCTATACATATTCTGAAAAATACACGGTTTAAAGTTGATGAATAGTAGGCTACTTATGTAAGCAACCACATTTAAATGAGAACACTGATGTATAGCATCACAGCAACCTCCCCTATTCTGATATTTAGCTCACCAGTATCTACTGGTAAATAGGTTGGCATTAAGCTCAACAGGATCTAAATGGGTTCATATATATATATACATTGTATGTATTATCTAAAGCACTTTAGAGTGGCTTATGTTAGCTAGATAGGGCGCTATATCAAATGTTGTAAATTTATATTCAGCCCACTGCGTCATTGTGACTTATCAATACAATGATCACCTCCATCCAGCTCACCAATAAAATGGTATGACATTAAGATCACCATTGTCACTGTGACGTGTCAATAAAGGTCTTCCTTCTCAACAATGGGATGACTTCATTCTCATCAATGGGATGACTTTTACCTCCAGCTTGCCAATGGATGACCTTCCTGTTGACTTGTGTATCTTCAGTTAGTTGTATTGGTTTTGCCGAACCAATAAATCTTTAAAACCATTTTTCCCCGTACTTTTCATCATAAGTTATTGTCGTCGTCACACCTGAGTTCCATCCTAGGTATCCTGATGATAACCTCTGTACCATCTGGTCTCACCATTGTATAGCTTCCCCTGTAAGGTAACCACACAAACTGGTTAACATCATATACTGCTCCACAATTACAGGACAAACTCACAAATCTACGGTAACTACAAAACATGTTTAACATCATAAACTACTCCACAAATACAGGAGAAACTCACAAATCTATGGTACATGTTTATCCCCCCACACAGCTCGACAAATACAGGAAAAACTTAGGAATCTAAGCAGACATAAAAAGTAAAGATTATTTAGTAAGGAACATCATAAAATTATATTCGATTTTCTAAATAATCCTTTTAGGGACCTTGATGTTACAAACTGTCCCTAACATCTGTGTTAAGATGAGTTTGAGAATCTCTGCTATAGAAGTTAAGTTATCTTTATGGAATATTAAAATTTCAGCTCAATTCAAGGCAGATTAAAAAGTTTCTGCTAACTACAATGTACATTTTATATAAAGGGGGATAACTCTATTAACCATGATACATACAGTTGTGTGAAGCATCATAATACATTTGCCTGAACTTTTGGCAGTTGCAGTATTTAGCAATATGCATGTGTGGCCACTTTTGCTTTTACATTTTATATATATTTACAGTAGGCATAACTTGTGGCTGAGAAGAACATGTATGCAATATTATTTTGTAATTTCTCTAGTAATTCATTAGAAATACCAATAACAAACTTCACATACATTCTCCTTTAATAGTAAATCCAACGACAACCATGTTTTTCCAAATCACAATTAGTGAAGTAAAGGGATCATGTACGTAACCCTTCACTATGTACTCGTCAGTGATAGCTGAGATCGCGGTAACTTGACATGCAAATTTCTAAGATCAAATTAAGATTAAAGAATGCACAACTAATTAGTATCAGGTCAATCATGTATACACAGATTCAGAATGTCCCCTTTAATACTTTCTGAAAAATAGGGATAGCAAAAAATGTTTAGACATGGCCTGCTGAATGACACTGGCTTATTGCCCATTAGTCCGAATTATTTTGACGTCTTATCGACTTTTTTTTATACCCAACTGTTGTCGATTAACTGACGACAGACCGATAATAAAAGTCGATAAAACGACAGAATAATTCGGACTAATGGGCAATAAGCAATATTAATAGTTGTCATGTGATGATGGTAAAACGTGTAACACTGTAAAAACATGTAACAGCAGTCCCCATGGAATACAGGACACTGCTATTTCTCAAGCACAAACACAGGTTGAAGTACAGGAGAACACGATTTTAATCAATTATTTGAGGTGGAATATGGAGTATTTTTCATGTGTACAGCACACTTAAGATGTCTAACTATTTATCCAGCCATCCTAGACGTTCAAGCTCCAATGTTTGGCTGTATAGATATGACTTGGCATAACGAAACCTTTTAATAGAGCTTACCACAAGCTTCCTCTGGGTGAATTGAGGTGGACTATGGACACATACTGGTAACACTTCCTCTCAGGGGAGAGAACTGGCTCCTACAACCATACAAACAGCTAATGATTACAACAGTTAAATACTGACAGTTTATATTTTCAACATTAGAAGAGGATGAACTGTCAAAATATTTTGCAAAAATGTATGAGTACAAGTAGGGAACAAGATACGTTTCATCAAAATCTGATAGAACTTCGGACGGTAGACACACATTTTGTAAACATGTACATTTAGAGTAATAGTGACATAGATGTTGACCTTGAGATGAAAACTCAGTATAGATGATTATAGTTTTGAACACTGTCCCCAGGCCATGAGATCATAAAATGATCTAAAGTCAAAAATTGTCTTATGTTTTGACTAAATCAATCACAAATAACGTCATAAATATTCACAGCATGCAAGATTGGCTAAGGGAAAACTTAAGTCTCAGATTGGTGTGTGATCCGAAGGCCAGATCTTCAAAGGATGTGTAAGGAGATGGAAACCAAACCTTCATATCTCTTCGTCTGACTTACCTGACCTTCAACGGTAGGCCCACGCTCAGTATTAATTTTGGCAGTGGAATTACAAAACAGTAGCCACTCTCTTTGCCTAATTTGGAGTGTATCCAAGCCAAGGTTTTCTATCCGGATACAGTACATCCACTAAAATACAAAATCAATGTAACTTATAGTCAAAACAGTATTGGAAAACAACCTCAGAGACCCTCATGGTCAAACGTGGCCTCTCAACAGACTAGTAATTTATATAAAATGTTTAGTGGGGATGAAAAAAGGTGGCCTTTGAAGAGAGAGGATTGTATAATACAAGTGAGAGCAGATTAAACTAAACATCATGTCATTAAATGGGCAAATCACAAAGTCGGTGGAGTATGACTGTTCTCACTGCCTTTCCTTATTTCCAAACCAACTGACTTTTACAGACAATTAATTCATACTGTAATTGCATTGTAAATCAGTATCTAAATAAACATAAAATGATTTTCAGCCTCTTCTTTTTCTTCTATCTTCCTATAAAGATGTACCATTTATTTCATTTAGTCATTATTTTAATAAATATTTTAAAAAGACTACTGCACAGAAGCATACTGTAATATGTCAATGTAAGGATATAAACTGTACATGAAGTGTAGTTATCACTGACAACAAAAATATGGGAGGCTTTTAGACCAGCGCTCAGCTCCCAAACCGACAAATATATATGTACGTTAAACTCATGAGTTTTCAGTATTGCATGCTATCCAAGGGAGGTAAACCCCCTTGATTTCACTTCAATAGGGAGAGGTTTAATTAGTTGTATGTGGCTAGCTATTCAGTAAATCAGACTTAAAGACAAAAGTATATGTAAAACATCAATCAATCAATATATCTGATACAGAAAAACAACAGCATGTGATGGTAGCAGAAAGTCTGATGAAAACTGGATTGTAATTGCTTACACAAAGGGAAATAACTCTTTAGTAACGTAATCATTGAAGATTTCCAATATTTTCGTTGACAACTACATATACCGGTAATGGAAATTAACCCCCAAACATTGCAAAGAAATTTGACAGATATATTTAGATTCCAGTTTTCCAGACAAAATATAAATAAAAAATTATGAAACAGAGGTCAGTATTTTTTCAATGCCTCCATGGAACCTCTGGTTTACTAGTCTTACGCTCTACCAAAAAAGCTAAGAGAAATTCTCCCTAGCCAAATCGGTAGGAAGGTGCTAATATTTAACCAGCGGGACAGATAGAAAATACTATAACATAGTATATGGTATTACACTTTTACCCATATTAATACTAGTCTGACAAGTATTTAGAGACCACCTTCAGGTGCCTCATCAAGTGGTCTCTTATCAGAGGTGAAGTTAACATGAAAATAATATCAGGTGTCATCTTGGGTAGGTTTGACTTTATCATTAATGCCCTAATCACATATCAATAATGCCCCCCCTCCCTGTCCTGTTACATATTTAGAAAAAATGTACCCCCAAACACATACATATTAATAAAATTTAAAAAAAATTGAATCAAGAATTTTGTGCTATCTATACTTACTGTGTATTTTTTCGAGGTTTTCTGTAAACGACAAAAATTAGACAAATCAGACATGGGGAACTGACAGAACTTTCCAGTAAAAATTTACACAAGAACAAAATGTTCTAAAATTAATATAAATACCTTTTAATAAAGTGTTTAACATTGAACAAATTAGGTAACACAATTGTATTTATTTTTGTAGGTAACTATGTTGTATTTTAAAGAAGTCTGTAAAGTAAACTTGTTTTTAATATAATATAACAGTAAAATAATTCATAATTGTAGGAAAGAGGAAGAAGGCAAAATAAACTGGTTAGAACTACCGGTACAGTACTTTAGGTATCTTGTTTGTCGACATACCTCTGATTTACTGGCTCCTAAGAAGAAAGGTATACAGGTAACCTGTATGTTTTTCGTGGTTTCCTTGTACACAACATTGTCCATGTCTGCCCATGGAAAGTGCATCTGTATTGCATTATTCAGCTCAGGTTTTACCCGACAGGCTGGCACTATACAAACACGTGAAAAATGTATTTAACCATTCAAGATATCTGTTATATTTTAGCTGTTACATCTTTTTGTTAATTAAGCATCAGCTTTTCAAAGAGATTAATATAAAAAACAACTTCATATGTCAGTTTTAAATGACTTTATTTACTAATAGATATTATATTTGGCAGGTTCACGTGATAAATATCAACAACACAATTGAATCATTCTGAATGATTGTGTTTTTTGAATCTATAAAATACAATCCCTTAGTGATTAAGAAAGCAGCTGTACATGTATCATCCACTATAAATTATATATTCCCATTTTAAATGTTTGTTTCCCTATCAGACATGTATATTCTGACACCCTGTCTATTCTGACCAATATATTGTGTACCACAGGATGTAAGATTAGACTAATTTTATTGGACATTATTATGTGTTATTCTAAAATTGGATGAGGTAAAGCCATAAGTCTGAACACATATTGTAACTTTTTGTTTGTTGAATTTCTATCCTTTAATGAAATAATGAATCATATTTTTCATAATTAAATTTGCTAAGAAAATAGATGAGCCCTCTTGATTGATGTTGTAATATATCTGTGAATGTCTTAAAAAAGTAGATACTGACATGTATATATTATGCCTAGATACAAATCCTTTTTGTATTTTTTTGTGTATAATATTGGTTTTGATCAATTGGCCAGTATTTCAGCAATAATCTTATAATCTCTGTTCTCATGTTAATGTTCCCCACTTCTTCCCCCTATTTTTTTTAAATAGAAGTTTAATATCTTATATCAAAGTTTTACTTTCTACACAAACAATGAACATATTAAACATGTCGCAACGTTTCAAGACCGACTTGTCCCTTCGTTAAGCTATGACTCTTTTGCTATGCTATGACAAGTTTCAGTCGTAGCTTGACAAAGGGACCAGTCAGTCTTGAAACGTTGCGACATGTTTAATATGTTCATTGTTTGTGTAGAAAGTAAAACTTTGATATTACATAAATTTCCAAACTGATGAATCTTATTGAAAGATATTTAAGAATACATTAAATTTTACTTCGTAAATTAATTAATGTCATTTATGTGAATTCCTCACATATTAAATTTCTTAATTCATTCAGGTTTAATTAATTCACCAAACGGTGTCAGAGAATTCCACGTTTTCATATAGTAGTGCACTCTGGCTCCACACCAGACATCTATCTGTCAAAATATCTAAGTCTGGTGTCAGGGACAGATGAAACTCAGGCTACTTCTCCTGGGGATCTTTTTCTATTATGTACTTTAATTGCGGTGATAATCTCTTTGTTTTCATTGGTATATCTCTGTAATTTTTAAGTTTTTTTTTCTCTCTATAAATTGAATTAAAGTGTTTGCATTGTATTCTTCCAATCCTCCTGTTGTACAAAGGTTCAGAACCCTACTTCATACATTAACATAAAACTTTCTCTTTGCCTGTTTTATTGTGCCATTTTTGTCTTTTTATCTAATGCTGCTCTTTTTACATTCTTTTTTTTTTAACAGTTACAAACAGATTTCGTAGAATTTTTGCTTTCTCTGTATGCATAAATGTATTAGTATTCTTGCTCAAACTTGATTCACCTCAGATCTGACAGGGTTTACTAGTAATCACCCAACATGTATAATCACCTTTATTCTTGTCATAATCAAAGTATGCCTTGAAGAGTTCATTGGCGATTGGTATTTCCTCTGTGCTGGAGTATGGTATGATGTCATGATGGTTGACAATGTCTGTGTTGCTTGCTGTACATACTGCTGTAGATATATCTGAAATAGAAAATATCATCACACGTTTCCATGACATTTTAGCTAGGTTCAGAGTAAATTTCCTACACCGGTGCAAAGACAAAGTCATCGTAGAGTTAAAGTGATTTTTGATTGGTTGTATATGAAGTACCAGTGTGATTTATTTGTGATTGTACTTTCTTGGTACAGACTCTGGGAAACTTCTGAAATTTGAGAGCAGTGGGCCATTTCCATCAATTTTAAGTCAATATCCAAATTAAGAGGGACCATTCTATGTAAAATTAAAAGAAAATTGGAACTCGAAAGGGCCAATTTCAGTTTTGAGGGGCGCCTCACTGTAATGTTAGATACCATTGATCCTCTATGGAAGACAATCGTTCTTTACAGCGAACCAGTAAACAATACATATACTGCTCAGTGCAGGATTTTAGTAAGTGTATTCTAATTTTTATAATATGAATGTACTCAAAAATTGGTAAATATAAACATTGAACTGTGATAATATAACATTAACCATCTATATGAGTGACACGGCTGTGAAGGCAAACAAATCATAATGCATGTGTTTGCCTGCAAAGCTATGTCAGTCATACAGACTGTAAATGCCATATCATTACAGTTAAAAAAATACTCACCATCTCTTTCCTTCAAATAATGCATGGCTTCCATCTGGTTCCGCTAAAATGAATACAGGCTAATGTAAAACTGTGGTAAGGAATAGACGACAATTACATGTTGTTAGTTAAATAACGTTTTACATAACCTGTAGATTATATATATGGAGAAGGCTATTCTAAGGAATGTTTTACATAACCTGTAGATAATATATATGGAGAAGGCTATTCTATGGAATGTTTTACATAACCTGTAGATTATATATATGGAGAAGGCTATTCTATGGAACATTTTACATAACCTGTAGATTATATATATGGAGAAGGCTATTC
>NW_018408566.1:614134-633008 GCF_002113885.1 Mizuhopecten yessoensis
GAACGTTTTACATAACCTGTAGATTATATATATGGAGAAGGCTATTCTATGGAACGTTTTACATAACCTATAGATTAGATATATGGAGAAGGCAATTCTATGGAACGTTTTACATAACCTGTAGATTATATATATGGAGAAGGCTATTCTATGGAACGTTTTACATAACCTGTAGATTATATATATGGAGAAGGCTATTCCATTGAACGTTTTACATAACCTGTAGGTTATATATATGGAGAAGGCTATTCTATGGAACATTTTACATAACCTGTAGATTATATATATGGAGAAGGCTATTCTAAGGAACATTCAACCAATCAGCCATCTCATTAAACATACATATCTATACAAAGAATCCATCTGACATCAAAGTCTAATCTACCAAAAAGCACCTTGTGATGAATGAAATTAGAATGATCAGCAGCCTTCAACAACTCTAGTTATTGGTCAAAACAGCTAGGGTACAAATGATATCTGGACACTGAACCAATTTAATTATCATAGATACAGGAAGTCGAACTTTGTGAGTCTGAACAATAAAAATAATAAATTACCAACTTCATATTTTTTTCAGAGAACAAACATACAACGTATGCCTCTCAATGTAAGTAAATAAGCATATTATCTTTGCACTTGTTTGACCTTTCACCAAGGGGAGGGAGGAGGTCAATGTCACCTAAATACACATTGCAGTGCAGATCTTCAATAATTGTGCAGTGCACTGTTTTACATTGTTAATCTGATGGATTTGAGAAAAGTTTTGGAAAACACTGTGGTGGAAAAACCAGAGTAGCTATGATTACCATCGGTATAACTAGTTTAAAAACAAATAGACCTGAAACAGTATAAATCCCTCATTGTTCTGGGAACAAAACTACAGCAGGACATGACCAAAGCAAGTAAGGGTATTTAAACTCCTATTTACCTTATATGGAGAATCCCGAGGATCGGTCAGTGCCATATAATACTGTTGGAAATTTCTCTTCATCCGTTTACTGTCAGGGATGTGGGATTTGACATTTGCATTTTTACTACAAAGGAAAATGGCATCAGAATATTTACAACAAGGAGACATTGCACCTGTATATTTACAACAAGGAGACATTGCACCTGTATATTTACAACAAGGAGACATTGCACCTGTATATTTACAACAAGGAGACATTGCACCTGTATATTTACAACAAGGAGACATTGCACCTGTATATTTACAACAAGGAGACATTGCACCTGTATATTTACAACAAGGAGACATTGCACCTGTATATTTACAACAAGGAGACATTGCACCTGTATATTTACAACAAGGAGACATTGCACCTGTATATTTACAACAAGGAGACATTGCACCTGTATATTTACAACAAATGAAGAAGAAATGACATCTGACTTTGTTATTGTTTGTTGTTTATGTCCATGGATTCTAAATAACATTTATCTTTACTATCTTATCTTCAACAATGGAGAAATGACATCTGTGTATATTAACAACAATGGAGAAATGACATCTGTGTATATTAACAACAATGGAGAAATGACATCTGTATATATTATCAACAATGGAGAAATGACATCTGTATATATTTTCAACAATGGAGAAATGACATCTGTATATATTTTAACAGCAAAGGAGAAAAGACATTTAATACTTACAACAGAAGAGATATAACAAAGAGTATATTTACTATTCCAAAGCATCTTTAAGCAGCTATCGTAATATTTTTATTTAATCAAAAATAAAGAATATTTCAAAGGGTCGGACATGATGGCCACTACAAATGTATGATCATCATAATTTAAGCCCAACCAATTACAACACTATATTCTGGTGCTGTATCTTCTATATTACATACATGTATATATATAGATCGCCTTAAGAACCAAAAATGGGCGAAAGTACATTTCTAGCAAAATTAAGTATTCAGTGATTTGTTTTGATGATAGAAATAGACATATATGAAAAGATAAAATGATCATATGTGTTTCTGATCAGTTTAAATTTTCATATTTCTACTGATCATCGGCGACCAGGTATATGTAGCTCAATTATTAGAGCGTCTGTCTAGAGTTCTGAGGGCCCCTGGTTTGAACCTCGCTCTTGCCGTGCATTTTTCCTTTCCTGTTACAGTGGTGCCTGTGACCAACCCTTGTTTCAAGCATTTGGTGTATGCTTGTCAAGGGGATAACCGAACCTGGGTTGTAAATAGTTGTGTCTACGGGGACGAAGACTTAGAAAAAGGAGGGAGGAATAGAGCGGAACTGGACTGGTCGATCGTCGGCAAACAGATAGCTCAATTGAATTGGTAGAATGTCTGTCTAAAGTTCTGAGGGTCCCGGGTTCAAACCCCGGTCTGGCTGTGCATTTTTCCTCTTTTGTTACATTTGTTTGTTAACCGATAATTGACTCTAGAAGAAAATTGTGGAGTTTTAATTATAACTTACCTGGTTTTATCTTTCTGTTTGTCTGAAGTGTGTGTGATGACACTGCTGTTCCAGGAGAACAGAACTATACCTCGGTACAAAAAGGATTTGTGAAGGAACAGCTGCAATGCAAACATTAAAACTTAAAACTCAATATTACAGATTGATATATGACAATTTATTATTTAGCAATAATTCTTGAAAACTTGAAAAATTATTACACATCATGAAGGATCATGATCTTCAAGCAGTTCAGCTTTACAATGTTGATAAGTTTTAAACAGCAATATAAGTGACCTGTTTGTAAAGGCAACACCTGTCCTGGGTCATAGGGAATGTCTGGTAACACATACTGTACCTGTCCTAGGTCATAGGGAATGTCTGGTAACACATACCTGTCCGGGGTCATAGGGAATGTCTGGTAACACATACCTGTCTTGGAACATAGGAAATGTCTGGTAACACATACCTGTCCTGTAACATAGGGAATGTCTGGTAACACATACCTGTCCTGGGTCATAGGGAATGTCTGGTAACACATACCTGTCCGGGGTCATAGGGAATGTCTGGTAACACATACCTGTCCTGGAACATAGGAAATGTCTGGTAACACATACCTGTCCTGTAACATAGGGAATATCTGGTAACACATACCTGTCCTGGGTCATAGGGAATGTCTGGTAACACATACCTGTCCTGGAACATAGGGAATGTCTGGTAACACATACCTGTCCGGGGTCATAGGGAATGTCTGCACTTCTCGTCTCCTCACACTTTCCAAACTCCTGCAGTCCAGACCTGTATGTAATAGTAATTGTATGTTACGTATACATGATCAGTAACATTAGGTTTTGTATCAATGCTGAATTCACATGAATGTAAATGTAAAAGAGTTGGTGTGCTATTTCATAAAAGTGCTAATAGACTGACCAGGTACAGATAATGGGATGCAAGTACAACAAAATCAACAAAGACATTAAAACAAGTCACTTGGAATCATAAGTCAATAAACAATGTTCCTTTTCACCAACTCTCAGGTTGGTCAAGAAAAAAAAAGCATCCCTGTTTTTCAATGGAAACGAGAGAATCACTAACAGATGTGATTCTATAAAATTGTCATTCGTTCTATAAACATGTACAACGTGATTTGGCTTACCTTTATACTGTGTAAATTAGCCAGATACATGCATGCTTAGGAACTGCAAATCTAAATTGTACATACCGCTACTCTTTTCCTTCAATACCTCTAACCTTTTCGCAATATTAGGGTTATGGTAATGACAGAAAAGTGCTGAAATGAAGTTGAATGATTGAAAAGTAGAAACAAAATGCAGAAATGGACCGCACACCTACCTTAATTGGCACTAAATAGTGACTATAGAACAAGATCTACACTGTCATGATATTTCAATAAAAATTATTATGCAATTTTACTTAGATCTACTGCTGATTCCAAAATGACGACAATTTTGAAAGTGACAGCTTCGGAACTTGATGCAGAAATAGAGCGATTCGTGCAAAATTATTACTGAAAAAGTATAGAAAAACTGTTTATGTGCAAGAAGTGTTAGTTTAGTTTTTATACACTGTAATATTTAATTTACAGTGTTTTATTCTCAAATATTCAATACATTTTGGCACTCGGTAAAACGCGAAATAAATGTACCGAAAAATGGCCTAAAATTTAATTTATGCAATGTCAGTCAAACATTTGCTGAGGTACATGTATCCTTCCTTCTACATAAGGCAGCTGATAGTGTATACAGCAGTTTGATAAACTGGAAACGGTAATTTGCTACATTTCTGCAATGCTTTAACCCTGAAACGTTTCATACAGGACGGGAATTTGTTGGGAAAATTATGATTCTGATCCAGCTGCAGTTGCTCACTGAGCATGGGTCCAAAGTAAACCAATCCAGTTAAAATCAGATCCCTCTTTGTCCTTCAACAAGGGACATGTTGAATAAGTAACATTTTTAGTTCAATGAGAACTTGAGATCTTGATTATATCAGACTGGGCAGGAGCAAGGTACCTGACTATGAAAAACTACACGATTTGATTGGTTGGTTGGTTGGTTGACAGGTTTATCGTCTACATGACTCCACCCATTCAGGTTTCGTCTCACTGACGGAGGTCTGTGTTCTGTCGACATGAGGGAAGTTACCTATACCCTCAGGGGGGTGGGCGGGTGGGGTTGGTGATAGAATGTATTATGTTGTCGCTTGCCTAATTCCTGTAGGAACTTTATCTAAATCAAAGATTTTTAACGATAGAGTTCCTGCACAGCTCCTTTATAGATATGTATGAAATGGAGGACGGTAAGTGTTCAAAGTACTCGCATGGTTTATAGTGATTGAACATTGATATCGCCAACGAAACTTGTAAATCCCAATAAATAAATGATTCCGCTATACGATCCAACTAAAAAACCTGATATAAATACATCGGTTGGTGATAGAATGTGTTGTGTTGTTGCTAGCCAAATTCCTGTTGGAACTCATAGATTTATTATTTTATTATGGCCCTTTCCAGAGGGAACTTTTCTCTTATAGTGTTTTCTGAGGAGGCATAGTGCCTGTTCCGTTAGGCGAGGGCACTATACCTCTCCAGACAACACTATAAGAAGAAAACTGTTCCCGATGGAAAGGGTCATAATAGATTTAGTACATCACATGACTGTCATTTGACAATAAAAAGTAACGTATTTAATAATTTACAACAAATGGCAATAAGATATTTTTTTGAGTAGATCTCTTTTTTTTTGTTGCCTATTCAATTCACTGAATTGAAACACCGCTAGGTCACATACGGTTCCCCTTTCCAGTAGGAAGTCTTTAAGGACCATAATGAAGTGAAAGTAGAAATATATGCAGCGCCCCTAGGAGAAGGGGTGCAACTCTTAGCGTCACGCAACTTTTCCCGCAGTCTCAGCGGTCCCAAAAAAGGTATAGTGCCAGTCTCCAGGTATAGTTCCCGTTGTCAAGGGCGGATGCTATCTATACCAAATAGAACAAGGGTAGTTATCCAATAGCTATCCTAGAAATTATCATGTGATGTACTAAATCGTTATAAATGTCTTATTAAGATAGCTAGAGTTCCTACAGGAATTAAGCTAGCCGTATCATATCAAGATTTCTAGTACGGCGTGGATGAAGGGGTAGGGCCTGGCTACCATATCCAGGGTGTCATATGACCCTATCCTACTCTATTGTGTTTTATTTTGGTTCTATATTTTTTGGAAGTTCGTCTCATAATCTTAGTAAAATAATTAAATCTAACCTATCCCTATCCTTTATGACGGCGGTAACGCGCATACTCTTACGACAATACACAAAGGGGTCTTTTACGTGCAGGTTGGACCTTCCCACACAGGACACTGGGTGGCTGTCACCGTTTATAGTCCCTTCCGCCGGACTGGTACACACGATTCCTGACAGGGAAACCTTATATATAGGCCATGAGCCAACTAGCATATTGCCGCGTTTGTATTGACAGTGGAAATTAAACACTTGAAAAATGTACTGTCATGATACATACGCTGCATAAAAACGTTTCCCATGCTGCAATTCAGTGTTCAGATTAGCAGTCATACGCCAACACAACCGTCCAAATCCACCTCGAAATATGTCCTTGGCCATTATTTTCCCGGAAGTAAAACAAACGTCTGCAATTTTAGGAACGAATTCAGTACCGACATCCGGAAATTTAAATGGCTTTATCATCTTATCTTTTTTTTTCAAATGCAATTTATTTGGTCAATGGCCATGACCGAATCATTCTAAAACTCACTCGTTTTGGCATTCACAGCAAAATCATTGCTTGGGTCCAAATTTTTCTCCTTGACCGTAGTCAGAAAGTTGCTGTAATTAAGTACATCTTCGACCTGACTCCTGTCATCTCTAGATCTGGAGTGCCCCATGGCTCAGTCATTGGGCCCTGCCTTTTTATAATCTATATAAATGATCTACCAGACTCTATCACGCCGTAATATGATTTCCACCATATTACTATATAAAATCATAAACGGCCTTTTGGCATATGATGGCAACCTCCAAATTCTCCAGCGAACCCGACAACACAAATTCCAGATCCAGACAGCTCCACAAATTATCATGCAGATTCACTCATTCCTAGAGCAATTCGTACCTGGAACAGCCTCCCAACCTTCATCGCCGATGGTGCAGACCTCTTAACACTGAAGGCAAATCTCATGTCTTTCAAATTCTAAGCGTCGATGTTGTTTTTATCGCATAGTTCTAAAAAAAAAAAAAAAAAAAAAACCCCGATACCTGTTTTTCACCGATCTTTCTGACGCCTCTAAATAATGTTCAGTATATTGAACGTTTTAGAGTATCCCGTTGAAGTTGAAGTTGAAGTTATAAGATACTATTTAACCCAAAATTTTACCAAAGGATAAAAAGATAAAACTAAAGCTTATTATGTACAATGTACACAAAAACACGAGTTTTCGTGACAAAACTATCTCAAAAGGGAAATCCGAGCTGAATCTTAAGTTTATAACTTGTGAAAATTGTGCAAAATAGTAATGGTAACATAAGAATAAGAATTAATAATAAATAGTCATTTTATGTTTAGGAAATCCAAGAAGTGAAAAAAATGCTGAAGCTATCACTATTTACACTGTTAACGAAATTGTAAACCCCCTCCCCTGTTTACGTGATCATAACTGTTTCAAAAGATAACCAATGAATCATTGTTTTGTGAGTGGAAGAAGCAAATTTACATAAAAAAGCTAATATCTCAGCTGCCGGCAAGAATTTACTTGTGCGTCATCATGTCAATGTTAAAAAGCTTCCTCCCTTCAACTTTTATTCCATTCGTTTCCTGCACATAATTGTACGGTTTCAAAGAAAAGTTTCGCTTCCATATATATGCGCTTGTCATTCCAAAAACGATAAATCCTACTAGATGCGTGTGATTAGAGAATCTCTAATCACATGCATCTAGTAGGATTTCTCGTTGGATTAAGAACACACAAAGGTGAGGGCTTTATATTTTAATTTGCTATTTCATATACTTACCAGAACACATGAAGTGTAACACCAAAAACCTCAAATGGACATAAAGCGGTGATTATCAGCTATGGTCATTTAGGGACAAGTCAGGGTTTGATGGTGGAGGAAAACCGGAGTACCTGGAGCAAAACACCACTGATCTGCGACCAGCAAATGTACCTAGCGACTGCCCAACTTACATGTACATGTAGACCTCGTACCTTATGACACCGGCGATGCTGGATTAAGATTAAGACTATTGGTATGACATGTATACAACTGCAATCATTTGTCTGGTCGTTTCGTGCTAGTTCTGATTTGTCGCCATGCACTCAAATAAACTGATGGGTTGCAGGTTGGAATATGAAAATTATTTCTGAAATTCCTTGCCGAGTCATGATGGACATTTCGTGTGATTTGCTGTTTTCTTTTTAAATGTTGAATCCATCCAATTTGAGGATGTCATCAGAGTTACTTTGTGTAAGCTTTGTTTTACCAAAGCCTACTTCATCAGTTCCTTCTAATTATGATGAAATCTAGAGGAATATTACATTGCGGAAATAACAAATATTAATAAAGTAGTTTGCGGTGTAAAATTAAGACGGCAATTCGGTAGGTTACAAAAGTTCAACTCTGCATATGAATGCATAATTTCCTTTTCTGCAATATCTGCAGCAATATCTGCAGAATTTACTGAAATAAACTCAATTAACTCAAATAAGAATGAATATGACATATTTCAACTACGACTAAATGCATGTAAAACATATCAAGTTGTTTCCCTGGCGTTGGAAATTGAGTTTTGATGAAGGATTTTCTGTTTGACACTACGACATATAATGATAATTTTAGATGTGGCTCTCTACATCTAGCAGTAGAAACTGGCAGATACGCCAAACCTGTGATTCCACTAGAGGAACGTTTGTGTAAGATATATACAAATGTAACTGTATAGAGGATGAATTACACTTTTTAATTGAATGTGATGTATATAATGATATAAGATCATCCTTATTTGATGTAGTAAATAATGTAAGAAATGATTTTGCAAGTCTTAATAACACTGACAAATCTAATTTTATAAAGTCTTCCGAGGAATTACAAATTCCGTTTGCAAACCACTTATATATTATGTACAGAAGACGTAGCAGTCTATATGATTAATTATAATTATAAACAGTGTCTTGTAAGCCATTTTAGGCTGAATATCATATACAATTACATTTTCTATTTTACGCATTTATTAAATATGATACCAGGTGTCAATCAGAAACATTTTTTATGAAAATAATCTTCCGTTTAAATTATAATTAGCAACTAGTTAGTGTGAAATTAGCAGACCTCGCTGATAGGGGGCTCCCCAACCCTTGGAAACCTAAATTTCACTACAATGTAGAACTAGGAAATCATTCATTTTATTTATGACCATTTGTTTTTCTTTTTTTTTCTTTTTTCTTTTCTAAAGTCCTCATGTTTTGAGGCAGTAAATGTAAAAGAAACCTTTTAACTATTATAGTATTTAATATGTAAGGACAAAATCCAGGAGTTTGTTAGGTAGTGGCTGTCCCAATCACTAGCTCTCTGGATTGGCACATGTGATAGTTTGTTTTAATTTATTAAATTATTATGTTAAATAGCTGTTCTTAACAAAATTATGATATGGTCTATATATTTTTACATTAAGATGATTGATCCCTGTTACGTAACTATATGATTGTACACTGTGTAACTATATACTTGTTCGATGTAATTTTGATATATGACACACTTGACTTGGCTTGTGATGTACATGTATACATCAGGTGGCTGTAGATGTTTGTAGAGTGTTATTGTTTCTGTTCCAGTGGAATCTTCTGTAGATCAATCGATATACTGATTGGTCTGTCAGTGTTTGCTTGTTTGTAGTATGTAGTTATGATAATTGCAACATGTAGTAATTTTGTATGACATACCAACAACATCTGGAACATAATTCCAATGCCCAGCGGTGTTAATCGTACCAGCATTAAAAATTGCATTTACAACAAGTCCGTCTTCGGGAATTGTCGGGAAAAAAAATATACAAAGACCGTATCGATTGCTGGCACTTTGAATTTCGTACTAATATTCTTATTAAATAATTTGCTGTTGACATTTCTCAAAATTTGTCGATGATTTTGACTTCTTTTCATCATTTGTTTTTGTTTGGCATTTCGATTTTTTTTACTGTATATACTGTTAATATTCTCANCCACACACACACAAGTTTTCTGAATTTTTCTTTCCTTAACTATTCTCATATTTTCATACTCAGAAACACATTCCGTTGTTTTCATCTTTTTGTTTGAGAAGAGACTTTGCTCTCTTGAATATGATGTGTTTTATGAACACAATACCTATTGATAACATATTGAGGATAGATAGGTGCAATCAGTTTTTTGCATTGGCTTTAAGATTGATCAGTAACTTGTTTTAAATATGACTTACTTGGTGTTGATCTCCATGTCACCATTCCGGGCTCCCCCCCTCCCCACACACACGTATTATCAACAAGTAAATCCTCTTGCGAATAAAGTAAAGTAGGCAACAATTAATGTAGGAAATGCTTATAGTACAGATTTACATTACATATTTGTATCAGAGACGTAATATGCAGATGTAAATCAATCCGTTCTTCGTTTGGTTTTCTTTTCAAAATTACTTTTAGTGACTTCAGCTTTGATCTTATATGCATACTTTGTATAACTAGTACTTATTTTACGTAACAAGGTGTTGACTCTGTTGGTGGATGATCACTCCCAGGATTTGTCCGAAACGTTGTAGCTGAATTTATCCTAGCTCAGTTTAAGAGAAAAAACTAGATTAACAACACGTTATCTGCTACAGCCTAGGGGTTTTATATGCACACTCTCCCTTTGTTGTATTTCTACGTATTGTTTGGAACATTTTAAGTTATTTGGCAACTCAAATATAACTCATCTGTAATTATTCTTATCATCGTGTTAGCGGATGTCTTGTTCTAAAGAGAGTTTGGTCAGTGTTCCAGTTGTTTCATCGCTACCATTACTGACGCTTGAGTTTTAGTCTAAATCTATTTGTTTATCATTTAACACTAGATTCTGTGTGGAAAATCAACGTTTTGGAATGACCAGTATTCAGTCATAATGCGGTGTGCATAATTTGTTTTTAGATATTTTAAAGACATTTTCCTTTTCCTCCTATTCATTTCTCTTCAAACTAAGAGGGCAGTACCCTGACTGTTGGCGGAATATCTACTGGGACGTTAACAGCGAATACTCAATTAACAATCGATGGACATTTTACGCTTTTTCATGAATAAAATTCACAATGAAACCATTATTTCTTCGAGTTTATTTAAATCCGCTAATTAAATTGGCTAATTAGATAAGTGTCATCCTTGTTTATAAACAAAGATTGGAATCAAGTGAACAAATGTATTGGTAATCAATCCTAAAATCGAGCTCATAGCAAGACTGCACCGTATACGTCTAATGACTCTAGGGGATATCAGGAATATGTGGTGGGAATCCTACAACGGTTTTAAATGGGTATGGCATAATACGGATTATTTCATACTTAACATTAACGTTTCATTGTGGTTTCCTACTTTATCAAGCATTTGCGTGCTACGTTTTCATCTCAACATCACAATAATGGCCTGCAATCAAAATCAGCTTCGATTTAATCAAAAATAAATTCCAGATCTTAATTGTATGATGTTTTCCTTCTTTATCAAGCATTGGTGTGCTACACGTTCATCTCTACGACACATTACTGGTCTATATTCAAAAACAGCTTCACTCAAACATGGATTTTTCCTGATTTTAATTGCATATTTTTTGTCCTGTCATGTAGATTCTAAGACTAAACCTAGAATTGTGTTCATGTTCATTAGTTCCCCGTTTAATATTTGCTTTCGTCCCCGCAACGAGAAATTGGCAGTTTACTAGAAAAACTGTTGATAGGAGGTTGAATAATACAATACTAAACAAAAACAGAAAGATTCAAGCACACATTTCTCTTTTCCTGATGTGATGACATTGTTTTATATTTTTAATTTTCTGGCATACAGTCCAAACAATTAACGGTTTGCAACACAAGTAACTTGGAGTTGCATACATACTGCATAACAACAGAACAATAGCAGCGCTTCAGATAACAATCTACTCCAAACTGAATGTGATATGGGTAGTATTGGCAGCATCATACGTGTAAATATTAGTTCTGGTTGATGATAAAAGTCCACAGAGAGTCCGGAACGCTCATCAGCCGTCGGTGGAACTGATGTGTCTACATAAGGCATTGTTAGCTTCATCATGATAAACATCACTTACTTTGTAGAAGGATTCTTTGATTGCGAAATAGGAATTCTGACTCCAAAGTGATTCTGATCTCCTACGGATACGAAGTTCATAGATTGGAGGTTTTGTTTTTGGTAACTAAGTTGAATTTCTCTGTAAACCAAAAAGTTTACTGAAATGTGTACCAGTTACTGCTGCAGCGTGTCAATAATACGATCATGCTACAGTGCTTTATTACTACATCATTAGTCCTATTGTTAACCCGGATATAGTAATATAATACCATATATTCCATGTACTCGGCCCCCTGTGCAATCGCATACGCATTGTTCTATTATTGAAAACTAACGAAAAATATTTTCACTGTGATCAGAAGCGGACAGTTGTCACTGCGATCAGACTAAATTGGTTGCCATTCAGATAAGAAACGAGCAGTTGTCAGTGAGATCAGACGAAAAGTGTTGCCACTGAGAGCAGACGCGAGCAGTTGTCACTCAGAGCAAACGCAAACCTCTGAGATCAGACGAACAGAGGACATTGTTATCATCTCGGGATCAGACTGTCTTTCTAGGATAAAAAGAAAACGGATGTCACTAATATCGGACAAGTATCAGTCGAGATCAAACAGGGATGATTCGTAATCTGAATAAGAAGTTTTAACGCTAACATCGCAGCTACCGACGAAAACGTGTACAATTTCAAATTTTTAAAGTTTGTTATCAAAGATGGGCTATATTACTCTGAATGTCCGAGGAACTATATTCGTGGTCGAACAAGATTTTGTGAACGTCAGCGTCAAGTCGCACTCGCCACTGGCTCAGCTTAATGACAGCTCCAAGTATTATAACAGAGAAAAAGACGAGTTTTATTTTAACAAAAGTGCTGTCGTGTTTGATGCGGTGCTCGACTATCTCGACACCGGGAATCTTCATGTCCCTGGAAACGTCTGCACAGAGAAATTTCAAAGTGATTTGGAATTCTGGGGAATCCCACAATGCAAACTGGGAAAATGTTGCTGGAAGGTGTTTTATAGAACAGAAGAGGATGTGACAACAATGGATACACTGCTCAGTCATATGCCTTGTGACGCTATACACACACACAGAACCGGACATTTACAGTTACCAGAACTGGATGAACCTGTCAGCGGATGTTCTAGGTCTTGTATCTACAGTGCGTTGAACGACAACTCGACACGTATAGGAAAGGTAAAAAAAAGGACATGTTCCAAAGGTTTAACATGAAATAGAACAAACGGTGGCACATATGATATAAAAGTAGTCCCAACAATAACGTGTATCTCGATTGTTATGTGAAACCCAATGGGAACATGTTTTACTTACAGCAAATGTTTTTTTCTGTATTGTCTTTCTTAACAAATTGTTTTTATCTTTTTATCAAAACATGAATATCTAAAACAAAATAGAGATATCAAACAATATTGACCAAAGTTCGCTACACGAAATCTGGGTGATGGCCTTTACTGTTATCATTGTAACAACCAATGCAAGAAGTAATGTTTTTGATTGAAACGCAAGATAAGAAAACAAAAATTATTTTTGAAAATAAAACCACTATTGCACATGATACGAGCTAGTAAATTCGAATATTGTTTGTTATTGCTGCAAAAATGTCAAAGTACATGTAATGAATCAGAGACCTCGCTGACCGCCAATAATTACTTTAAAATCACTTTTCTTCTTTTCCTAATTACTTTTTTTTATATTCTCCTTTGCAAAATCCATTTATAACGCCAAACTGTTTGGTCGGACGACTATCAAACATCTTGTCATTTTTAGTGGTCACTTAGATTAATTTAAGTGTAATAGTGTTTTGCCGATTTAATGTTTCATGTGTAGAGACATGATATCACATAACTGTTAAAATATCAAAAACATATTCTAATATAATTTAGCCATCCACATTGTAATTAAGTCTACTTTTTTTTCTATACCTTATAGGTATGGTACGGGGTACTCTGTGTGACGATCCTTTTATCGACGTTCCTGTTCATCATGGCAACCGTCCCATCCTTCCGAGTAAAGTTGGACACTACTAAAACCTATCCGTATAGTGTAACGTCAAACACCGCCTTCATGTACTGGTCAACACGTCCGCATTATGCCACGGTAGCACTGGACAGCGCCTGTAACGTCATTTTTATGATTGACTGGCTTGTCCGATTCTTCTGTGCTCCGAGTAAGAAGTCCTTCATGCGGAGCTTCCTAAACTGTGTGGAGTTGGTCTCCTGGGTGTTCCAGTGGATTGGTTTATGGATGGAGCTGCAGCGATACCTGTTTGAAGTAGAAGGGTTATACCCCGTCCTGTTTATCATCTCAACAATATGTTGTGTTAGAATATTGCGCGTTTTCAGACTTATTAATCACAGCGTCGGGGTTAAGCTTTTACTCCTGTCCTTAAAATCTAGTGCAAGAGAGCTGTTTATCCTGGCAGTGTCTTTCGGTTGTGTAGCTATCATATTTGCTCTCCTCCTTTACATGGCGGAATTAGGGATAGACTCCGACGTCACACTCCCAAACGTCTTTGTGTCCCTCTGGTGGGCAATCGTCACCATGACAACAGTGGGATATGGGGATTATTATCCGACCACCCCTCAAGGCTGTTGTATCGGTGCGCTATGTGCTTTGACAGGAATTCTTCTCATTGCACTTCCTATGGCTGTGACGTCATCGAATTTCAGTGACTTCTACACGTTCAATAAATATCGAGAACGGTACATAAAATCACTTCAGAAACAAAAGGAGTCTGATACATAAATCTGTGTTATTGTTTTTTTATGTCATACACAAGTGTGAGGTGTTGTTCGTAAGTATGTGATCAATCATGTACACCATTAAATTTATCTATTCTTAAAACAATACGATTAAGAGACTGCTATCTGAGTAATGTTTTGTATCACTGGAGTATTAACAGAAAAAAGTATTCCTTGTGCTTTCGCTGGCAAGGGTTTTACAATGTAAGGAATGAAGGCCCATTTTTGTATTGTTATTAGATATGTACAGTACATTTCCTTTTCGCTGCTTGGATTTTTGAAGTTGCTGTTTATAGTCATTGGGTGATGTAGAAACACTTTGTTTTCCCAAATACTATTATATTTGTGTTATCGTCCTATAGTTCCACACACTGTATGCAAAGAATATATTTCTCTGAGATTTATATTTTTAAGCGGAAATATAACAAAGCACATCAGATTATTTAACGATCTTTCCAGGTATCACAAACCAGCAGTCATTGCTTTTATTCACACTAACTGATCAGGTAGAGCTGATTGCATTTTCATAGATTTATGATAATTGATTAATGTAATTTATATCTTGTACCGGCAGACATTCATGTATCAGATAACATCAGCTTTAATTATAGGTAAACAGATAGTACAGCTCCCAGGTGGGAATATACAATGTAGCCATATGGTACAGTTGTATGTAGTTTAAAAACTGCACTATTACAATAACATAACAGTCATAATATTGATGTGGACGTTAACATACACAAAATCACCATATGCAAATAAATTGCAGGCTGAAATGTACTAATTGTATATTCAATGCATCTTAAAAAAATAATAATTAATGTGGACGATCGAATCCAGTTACCGCGAAAGCAACGACATAAACAATGTATTAAATCATTCACCCATGAAGACACATTTGAACTCTTCCAATTCAATGGTTGGAATAGTTCATTATGAAATTTTTAGGGGTGAATGAATTTTCTCAGTGTGGATGTAAAATAATCGAAATAATTTATTATGTTTCATGTTTGTATGTTAATTGGATAGGACTTTTAGTTTGGGTTATATGTCGTCTAGTGTCTACAATAAAATATATTCAAAATCAAGCACAAACTAAACAAAAAATAGAATACGTATGTAGTTTACATATGCATGATGCTAGTAATGGTTTAGGATATTCATTTATAAAATTCTTGTGTTTTTATATGCTTGTGTGGAGATTGACAACTCCGAAAAGAAAAGAAAAAACATTTCACACACGACCGTATTACTGGGCTTTCACTTCACTATCATCTCCACTCTGGTAATTCCGTTTATGAAGTTTTCATAGGTGAGATGTCAGGAATAATCTTGTTAAATAAAAACTTAAACATGTTTTATCTTATGTTTGTATCATGTCCGTAATAGCTAAAATATTTATATTGATGATCTTGAGTTAATATTAATGTAAAATATATGTAAAGCGAAAGTAATCTATGTCATTATAAATAGAGCGAACTGTTGTAGATGTAGTTACGTACAGTGTGTGATGTTTATATTATTGGTCAATAAAAGAGAATTGTCAAACAAAAATTCAACTTTGCTCATCATTTTGAAGTCGAGGGATAAACAAGATAATCTTTTACTAATAATCCACTGACTTGATTCATTTCTCGTAGTTAGGATTCATCTATCGGAGTAGTTGATTAAGATTGAAACTAGATTATTATTTCAAGGAACTCCTTTGTCAAATTTACATCACCATCTAAATATTTATTTCTATCTGACATTCAGTATATTGTTTCTGTATCTGACGCGATACTAAAGCTTCTTATATAATTATATATCCTGGACAAGGTTGTAACATATCTGTACCCATCATCAGACAACACATGTTCATAGATTGTGTGAATTAGGAATCCATCTACAGTGGCGGATCCGAGACCTATCTGAGGAAAATGGTGAAAATACATGATTTTTAAAGAAAATCTCAGGCTGAGGGGGTTTCCTGAGGCAATTTATTGTCTGTACCTCATACAAGTTTCATAAATCTCTAGGTAATCAAAAACAGTTCTGCTATAAATGGCAGCTGTCAATTAGCCTTTACTAAATTAAAGCCATATACCTCCAGTTCAGACATATAATCAATATATCAAAGCACAGACCATTTTTATTAAACAAGGTTCCGAGTACTTATTACTCAGAAAACATATTCTGTAATGAAACATTTACATAAGGAGCCAACCATTCGTCAATAGACCTTGTTTATTTGCCAAAACAACCTCTTAAGAGAAATACTGATATGCTAACATGACTCTTGACAAAGGTTTTATATATTTCTTTAGTACGTCTAGTGTTAACATGCGATGCAGAGATAACGTATGCAAATTGCCACAAAACTGTTTGTTTGTTTGTTTATGTTTAACGGCCCATCGACGGCTGTGGTCATTTAGGGCCATGGTGATTTATTTATTCACTTTACTTTTTTAACAAACATGTGAATAGCGAAGATAAAATCAGATAAAATGGTTCATTTTAAAAGTATTCGCATTGTATGTGTAGATAATTAAAAATAATAAAAGGGGGTTAAAATAATAAAAGAGATAACGAATAGATGATATGGAATATGCGATATATATATAACGTCAAAAAGGATAAGGTGGGTTAAAAGACATCAGAGTCTATAAAATAGACCGATGTCTTTCAAATAGTTAAATAATGCCTTCGAATCCACGGAACTGAAAAGTGTTTTCATATCCGGGACTCGGAAGTAGTTATCACGAATGTGTTTAAAATCGGAACATTCTATTAAAAAATGCTCCACTGTAAATGGAGTGTCACATGCGTGGCATGAAGGTATATCTTCTCGTTTTAAAAGGTACGAATGAGTAGGATATGTGTGCCCAGTGCGGAGCCGAGCGAGGACAACTTCCTCTCTACGATCTTTCCGACTGGGAATAGATGTTTTAAGTTTCGGTTGTATCTTAAAAAGTTTGTTGTTGGTCTCCAGAGACCAGCGTTTCTGCCATTCATTTTGAATGGCTGTACGAATAGTAGGTTTAAAATCTGTGTATGGTAGTTTGATATTTGTTTGTTCGAGATTCAATGCATTTTTTGCTTCCCTGTCAGCAAATTCGTTGCCTTTTATTCCGACATGGCTCGGAATCCATAGTAAAGTTATTTTAGACTTTTTTAATATACGAGATATTCGATGAGCAAGGTTTTGTACGATTGTGTTTTTAGGATCTCGTAACTGTAAACTCTGTAGGACAGATAGAGAGTCTGAACAAATAATTGCCTTTTTAATGCGGTGTTCATCGATATGGTCGAGGGCCAAACCAATGGCGCATGCTTCAGCAGAAAAGATGGAGGCGCCGTCTGGTAGTCGGACTGAAGTGCAAGTATTGGCAGTACAGCAGGCTGCTGCCACTTTCTCACCTTCTTTGGAGCCATCGGTGTAAAGTTGTGTATGAGAAGGGTAATTCGAAATGCATTCCCGAAAGGAGGATTTGTGTTCTTCGGGCATAACACTTGATTTCCCTCGCTCATGTAATGTAAAGTTAAAATCGGGGGTTTGAATGGTCCACGGAGGAACATCAGATATGTTAAATTCAGCTATGTCCGTCAATTTTATGTTGAGTTCTTGCAGGAAATTCAAAATTCGGATACCAAATGTTGGCAGAAGTTTTTGGTTTTGCGTAAATATGTTTTGGTATTTGGGGTTGAATACTTGGTTGAAAGCAGGATTTTTAGGGTTTGATTTTAATTGAGTTGCAAATTGTAATGAAAGTTTTATTCTTCTGTCATAAAGGGATGGTTCATTTGCTTCCACGTACAGGCTTTTTACAGGTGTTGTTCGAAAAGCTCCCAGGGCAAGACGTAGCCCTTGGTTATGGATTGGATCTAGCATCTGAAGGTACGAACTGCGCGCTGACCCGTATACCATAGAACCATAATCCAGTTTTGTTCGAATAAGTGATCTGTATAGGCGCAAAAGCATTTCACGATCCGCTCCCCAATCAGTATGAGAAAGGACTCGTATAATGTTTAACGCCTTGGAACACTTATCCTTCAGATACTTTATATGTGGTATGAAAGAGAGTTTCGAATCAAAAATGAGGCCGAGAAATTTAGTCTGTTCAACAACAGGAATTCTAGTGCCATCGAGTGTTAGATTTGGGTCATTGTGTGCTTTTCGTTTTTGACAGAAATGCATGCACACAGTTTTGGATTTAGAGAATTTGAAGCCGTTTTCGTCTGCCCAATTTTGTAGTTTGTTTAAACTCTGTTGAAGTTGTCGTTCTATCGTGTGCATGTTCTTAGATCTGTAACAGATCAAGAAGTCATCCACAAATAACGACCCTTCTGTTGATTGACCAAGACATTTGACTATATCATT